>NC_051278.1:30839467-31139467 GCF_015220745.1 Sebastes umbrosus | reverse complement strand
CTTGTCACAAAGGAGGCTAAATAACGCTCCAAACTTTTTTTCAAAGGGTTACCTTGACCTCTGACCTCCAGATATGTGAATGGGTTCTATGGGTACCCACGAGTCTCCCCTTTACAGACATGCCCACTTTATGATAATCACATGCAGTTTGGGTCAAGTCATAGTCAAGTCAGCACACTGACACGCTGACAGCTGTTGTTGCCTGTTGGGCTGCAGTTTGCCATGTTATGATTTGAGCATATTTTAATGCTAAATGCAGTACCTGTGAGGGTTTCTGGACAATATCTGTCATTGTTTTGTGTTGTTAATTGATTTCCAATAATAAATATATACATACATTTGCATATAGCAGCATATTTGCCCACTCCCATGTTGATAAGAGTATTAAATACTTGATAAATCTCCCTTTAAGGTACATTTTGAACAGATAAAAAATATTTAACTATGGACAATTATGCGATTAATTGCAATTAAATATTTTAATCGATTGACAGCCCTAGACAATACATTTTACAGTTCAAATAATGTGGGTTTTTTTTTCTCTTTGCATATAAATTTTGAACAAGTTTTGGTACTTTTACGCCTGTTTACTCTGACGCCCCTCTCAGCCAGTGAACCTTCCCCACTAGTGATGTTATGACCTAAATCTCCAAAATAAACCAGGTAAAATGTATCCACACATTTTAGGCTGTTGAGACGAAACCTGGAGTACTCCATTGTTTAAACATTGCCAGTGAGGGAATAAGAGAATAAGCTGTACTCACTCTGTTTGAAGCCGAGGAAGGGGATCCTCTCTATGGGCGTGTCTCTGTCTTTCATGTACTTGTAGAGCTCCACTAAGAAAGCTTGCTCCTCCGCTCGGCTCTCCTCTGATGTTTCCTCCTCTCTCTTGTCCTCCTTCTCGCTCCTCTCCTCCTTTTCCCTTTCCCTATCCTTCCCTCGCTCCCTCTCCTCTGCTGAGGATCTCTTGCTGAGGCTGTTGGCCCTGTGTTTGGCCGCCGGGGTAATTTTTCCGTTGGGTACCGTTTTACAGTTGGGTTTGACCTGCGAAGTGAGAGAGAGAGCTTGACTTTAGATGGAAATTGAACCTTTAACAGAGTTTTATTCAAATGATGTCAGACAGTTAGGTTGAGATGTGTTTGGGTTCAACCACAAATAAATATTTTTACTGGCTGGCGGCGTCTCATTGGTTATCAATGGAGCAGCTCCTCCTGTCATCACAGATTAACTCTGGCTTCAAGAGAGAATTGCTAATATTGTTTTATCTGTCCAAGGTCATCGGAATAACAGCAGCGGAGGCGCTTTTATAGATATTTCCTTCACTTTGAATATTACTACCAATGTCACATCAAATTTGATGACATCGCCTTGGAGTTTAGGAAACTAAGACTAACATTTTTATAGTATATAGTATTATTTTATTGACCAAATAATTCATTGAGAAAATAATAACATTATTCAATAATGTAAAGAATTGTAAGTTACAGCGCTATGTTGGATCTAAAGTGTACCATATGTATGATATTAGAAAACCTTTAAGTGATCCAATAAAATAAAATCAGTTTCTCAAAAATAAGATAATATCTGTTATCAAAAATGTTTTATGTAGTTCGCCTAAACAAGTACTACACTTGTGTCATATTAGGCCGACCATAATCTCTATAAACAGATATCTGCATATGAATGCACTGTAGGGGTGTTGCAACATGCATGATGATAACCATGGTATTTCAAAATTAAATATTAATATCATGTTAATAACACACATATGATAATATTGTGTAAATAATCCGGTGCCTCTTAAATCATTTTGTATATATATACAGATATGGTTACTCTTTACCTCCCTTCACTTGTTTTTTGAGAGCAATTTATTTGCCATTTTTTTTTCAAATTTTCTATAGATATCGCGATCATATCGTTATTGTGAATTCTTTTGACCACGATAATCGTGTAGTGAAAATCTGATATCGTGACAGTAGGAGAACGCGGAATCTGTTGCCAACGGGACAAGATTTTGGGTCGTGTCTAGAAGGTAATCTGCAAACTGCAAAATCAGATCTGCAAAAACTCTTGCGAGACTCGCTGCCTGATTCTAACCTATTTGACACCAATGCCTAACATGAACCATCTTGCGGGAGTTTCCCCAACTCGCGGGAACTGACAAGATTTTGGTATTGGAAGTTCTGGTTTCCATTTGTAGTTGGAGTAGTATTGACCAATCACGTTTGAGCAGGATTTGGTTGCATGCAGTCCAAGTGGAGAGCAAAAGAGGCGCAACGCATCGGCCCAAAATGCAATCTAGGAACCCGCTGGCTATCGTCTGACGATGATTTAGTTTTAAGAAATAAACTGTTAACTGAGTGTAAACTGGCTACTTGTGAAGCAATACAGCCGTAGACGTCGTCTCTCAACTCAAACTCCGGTCTCGCGTCAAGTTGCTAATCGGACTGTAAGCAATTATCAGCGCTTGGAAGAGGAAGTCTTACCTCTCAGCCTGTTGCGCTCTATGTGAACATATGAATTTCCCCTCAGGGATCAATAAAGTCTTATCTTGTCTAATGCTATCTTATCTTACCTTGGCTGTAGTTTTGCTGTCTGGGCTGCAGGGGTCCTGTGCTGCTACTGCTGTCGAGCCCTGGGTTGACCCCGATGACCCTTGACCCTTTTGGTCGGAGTCCCTCCTCTGAGAGATGGACAGCTTCTTCTTCCGAGGTCGCCCCTTCAGGTTAGGCGCTGAGGGAGAGGAAACGGTGACAATGACAATAACCATTTAGGTGGGAACGTGTACACTGTTGCAGCACTGTGCGATTTAATCACTTTCTAGTTTCAACATTTGGTGTGAGTCTACTATTTTTATCTTCAAACAATCTTAAAGGGTAACTTTGGGTTTTTTCAACCTGAACCCTATTTTACCACGTTTTTGTGTCTAACTGACTAATAGGGACAACAATTTCTGAAATTGGTCCAGTATTGAGGCTCAAATAAATACGGGCGACCAATGAGTTCAAAGACCTCATCAACATTGTGGAAATCATCTTAATATTCAGCCATGACATTGTAAATCTTTTAGATAAAAACTAAGCTACGCTTTCTGTTCTCCAACACAACAAACTCTGCCCAGCTGGCACTCTCGTTCCACCGTGGATGTATTCCACTATTCCACCGTTGTCTTCCAGCAACACATCACCTCGCCACATTTCAAAACGATACTTCTCCTTGAGCGAGACTCTTTCCATAATGTCAGACATTTATAATAACAATAAGGGCCTGTCATGGCAAAAAAAAGTACTTTTAGTGGACGTAAATGACGGTGCCAGCTTGCCCCAATAGCACCATATTGCAGCATGTGAGCAGCTGCTGTCTGAAGCATTATCCCTCAATACTGGACCAATTTCAGAAATTGTTGTCCCTATTAGTCAGTTCGATACAGAAACAACAACATGAGATAATAGGGTCCAGGTTGAAAAATACCAAAGTTAACCTTTTAATAAACTATTATTAAGAGAAAGAATAATAGAGATATGAAAACGTTTCTAGATGCATTTCCTCTCTGGGAACTAGCTGAAGAGGACGGAGGCTATGACAGGAACAATTTACAATCAGGGAAAGGAATTTCACAGGCCTGCTAGCCTGTAGCTAATTATTTTTAAACTGGATTAGTGCAACATTGTGCTGAATGGGGTAGCAGGCTGCCAAATTGCTCCAGTGTGCTAGTAAACACAATCCTCAAGTTCCCTCTCAGCCTAAAAGAGAAACTGCATTTAAATTCAGACAGATGTATTTTTAAGATTTGAGAGGAAGGCGTCGTAACAGTCAAGCAATTAGTAGAATACTGTAAATGACAGATGCTGTTTAACCCGCAAACCCACAAGAGGGAAGAACAGTTTCTGTTAAGAGAAATATTTGATTCAGACGCGATAAAAACCACCACAACAATGTATATAATGTGGCTATGCTTTGTCTTGTTTTTTTTACATCACACAGTTGTCATGTCATCATCGCCGTCAGCATCATAAAGAATCACATCATACTAAATCACCTCAGATGTACCGATCATCGTGGCTGTATTTCTCTGGTTAGCCTGCTCATGTCTTAAAGCTGAACGCTGTTAATTAAAAACACATGAACCTGCCTGATAGGAGCTCTTTGTTTGAAAGGCTGGCAGATATAATTGCTCAGTTCACATTACACACACAATAAAGTATTTAAGCCCTCCAAGTCCTTTGTACACCCACATTTATGTCAACCCGCGACTGTAATGTAACTTCTTGGCAGAGTGCCGTGCCTCCACGCAGCAACACAAACAGAGATAAGCTCAAAGGAGGGAGGGAGAGAGAGAGAGAGAGGAAGAAAAAGAGAGAAACTTCAAATAATCCAAGTTCAGTCACGTATTTCACAGCGTCAACATTCTTTCTTTCCATCTGCAGTGACAATTAAATCACATCCAAGGTTGTTCTCTGCCAAAAGGGCTCTGTGATTATTTTTGTCGGATCAAATTCCCATCATGAAAATGTTACAATAACACTGGAGGTGAATAAAAACTAAGAGGCAGTCATTAAAAAAGGGTAAAATGATCACGACTCAGCAACCTATCACTTCATGTTGTTATTTTCACAACCGCTACGCCGTGGAGGAACAGCGCAGGGAAAATTCCAAGGGCATTTGTGGTGCATTTGTCATCCCTTTGGCACTACAAAAAACACAAGTTTTCAACACTGTAATCTTTACTTAGAAAGCACTGGGTGTGTTTCTTCCGCCAATGTTTTCCCATTCTGCTGCTGCCTCTTTTATTCTGCCAATTACTCATTATTGCTGAGAAAATTACATAAACCCTGTAATTTATTTATTTACTTGTGTTTATTTCAGAAGGGACAGATACATAAGCTCAAAAATATTCACTGAATAGACTAAAGCTATATATCATAGGATTTACAGCCTAAGCTAATTTGCAATGCTTGAGCCTCTGTAAGGAAATCCATATGTAATTAAACTAGGGCTGTCAATTGATTAAAATATTTAATCACAATTAATCGCAAATTTATCGCACATTTTTTATCTGTTCAAAATGTACCTTAAAGGGAGATTTGTCAAGTATATTTAATACTCTTTAATGATCTTCAAATATGCTGCTTTATGCAAATGTATGCATATATTTATTAATGGCAATCAATTAACAACACAAAACAATGACAAATATTGTCCAGAAACCCTCACAGGTACTGCATTTAGCATAAAACAATATGCTCATATCATAACATGGCAAACTGCAGCCCAACAGGCAACAACAGCTGTCAGTGTGTCAGTGTGCTGACTTGACTATGACTTGCCCCAAACTGCATGTGATTATCATAAAGTGGGCATGTCTGTAAAGGGGAGACTCATGGGTACCCATAGAACCCATTTACATTTGCATATCTTGAGGTCATAGGTTAAGGGATCCCTTTGAAAATGGCTATGCCAGTTTTTCCTCTCCAAAATTTTGCGTAAGTTCGGAGCATTATTTAGCCTCATTTGCGACGAGTGACTAGCAGTGTTCTAGTTTCATAAGATACCAGTATCTTCACTCTAGCTCTAAAACTGAGCCCGCTACAACATAAAAATCGCAAGTTACGTTAATGCGTTAAAGAAGTTAGTGGCGTTAAAATTAATTTGCATTGACGTGTTATTATGACGTTATCTTTGACAGCCCTAATTTATTTACTTGTGTTTATTTCTGAAGGGGACAGATACATAGCCACACAAATATTCACTGAATAGACTAAAGCCACATATCACAGCATTAATAGCCTGAGCTAATTTGCTATGCTTGAGCCTCTGGAAGGAAATCCATATGTAATTAACCAAATAAATAGATGCTAAATTACAATAAATGTGCTTTTCGACTAAAATCCTAAAAGAAGTAACTGATGACTGCATGCCAGACGTATATACACTGCATTACAAAAAAACACACCCAATCACACAAAACACAAACATTATGTGACAGATGACTAATGCTTGCAGGTTTGACTCCAGGGAGATTTATTTTTCAACATGTGACATCAGTTTAAACAAACGCCGCATAGGTCTGAGTGAGGTCACACTCTCAGTTCTGTTTTTAGTGCAATCACTAACCCCCCCGACACCCTGCGCTGAGTTACATAACCTGCCTGTCTGTTTACATATTTCATCAGGTCAAATACTGCTGCGTTAGAAAATGCTGCAATTACAGCAAAACGCTGCTGCTGCATAACACATGGTGACACGACGGCGAGCGGGTTTAAAGTCACTGACTTATTGACAAAGGACAAACTAAACGTGGTTAAACAACAACCCGAGCAGGTATTACTGTAAACCGACGGGTCACCAGGGGGCATTTTAGTGTATTTTTGTAAACATACACAAACACAAGGCACACAAGGTCAAACGCAGGCGATCTCTCCGTGCTGCAGGAGTTGTGCAGAACTGCTGATCTGCTCTCCTCGTGGCACAGTTGCATAAGGGAGGAGTCATCAGCTTTAGAATAACACAAAGAAAATCAAACTGGCTCTGTGCAGATTGATTTTCTCCAATGGAAACACAGTCTGTAAAAATACAAAGCCAACATCACAAGGTAATGATTTTACAGCACCCTGGGAGATGTGATATTTTTATAACTCTGTGTGGGCATTAAGTGCTTTTGTCAATGTACTAGAAAAGAAAGAGACCATTTAAGTATACATGATACTTCCCTCGACGAGCCAAAAATGGACTCTATAGTCACACACCAAAAATGGCTGCAGAGCAAGCTGCCAAGTTCCTTTTTTGCTTCCCAGCGAGTTACTTATTTCTCAGTCTGTGGCTTTCTGCTTATCTGGGTCGTTGGCATGACTTGGAGTTGAGCCTTGAAGTGACCAGAGGACTCTTTCCTATAGTCCCACACACACACACACACACACACACACACACACACACGCACACGCACACACACACACACACAGACACACACACACAGGTGAGGGGTATTCCCAGGGGTGTGAATCCATCACGTCTTGTCACAGAGCACGAACCCCCGAGCCATGGAAGTCACGGCGACTTCAGCAGCGAGATGCACAGCCTGACAACTTGATCTGCGGGTGCAGCCGAACGCCCTCAGCTCTTAGCAGCTTTACAACACGGCTTTGTCTAATATTTTCTACCCCCCTCAGATTCAATTAAATACAACCCTAATACCTCTGCTTCACTGCCATTCAGTTGATGTCAATGATAATGAAAAAGTCATTAGAGACAGCTCAGGAAGGGTTCTGACGGTTCTATGCATCAACAGAGTAGAGCCACAGGGAACCACAACAAAATGGACTGATTGATTGAGAGGCTGCTGGGAACGGAGAGACATATCAAGTCGACTGGAGGATTCAGCTGATGGATGCCTCGGTTGATAACGCTCCCACACACCGAAAGAGCTCAATATCTACATGTGTTCACTTAATGATTGTCTCTTTAAAAGAGGGTGGTTTCAGAAATCCTCTTTAAATCAGATGGAGAAATTATCGCTCTGATGGTGCACATTTCTTTGTGTTTGATAGGCAGAAATTAAAAATGAATGTTATTAAAATGAAATTAAAAACATGCTTGATGTATTTTAGTAGATAGCAACCAAATTATGCTTTCATATGGCAGTTTGGGATAACACTTGTGACTGAAATAATAACTATAACTACAGATGTGTGCAGTGGTTACTTATTTTTATGGGTCAAGGGATGGCAATTTTGGTCGGTTGGTCAAACCAACCTGGTCTCACTACCGGCTCGTCAAATACCACTGATTAGGGATCAGCCGTCGGAATCAGAAACCGACACACGGAGGAACCCTTTAGTGACAGTATGTGACGAATCGGGTTTCAACTAACTCCAATGTAAACCCACCCGTGGCGCGAGGGATGGAGGATGGGTCAAACAAACAAAAGTATTTCAACCAGGAGACCGGTGTTCGTGTCTCGTGTGAAACTAAAAGTAACGTTGACTTATTTTGTCACGTCAGTCGTTAGTCACGTGACTCGTTAGTATTGTCAGAACCGTGAATCACGTGAGTCGCTAGTCAGTGAAGTTAACGTCATCCACCTCCTAACCCTAACTAAGTGGTTGTGTTGCCTAAACCTAACTAACCTGTGAAAATGGAAGTTTATGTTGAAAGGACCCTATGCATTTAACGAGCGTATCTTGACACGCCGTCCCCAGTCCGTCCTAAAATAACGCAAGAGGGGTACCCCGTACATCGTCTATTTATGACCAAATGCCTTCAAAATATAGTTGTGCAGGTATACTAACTCCTGTCATTTGTGTCTTGTAAATGTTAGCATGCTAACATTTGCCACGTCATTTGCATACTTTGTCACGTCTAACCTAGTTAACATGGTCAACATCATACCAACTTAAAGGTTCTCAATACGATATCCAGAACATTAATATAGAAACAAACAACTATTGTCTATGGAAAGATATAGAGGAGTAATGTCTACCTAAGCAGAGAATGAAGTCTCTTTCCCTCTGTGTGTGTTGTAATCAGAGCTTCTCTGTGCTTCGTTGACATAGTCGGGGCGGATGTGCTTGCCTAAGGCTCACAGCCGCCGCTATGCAGTGCTCTCATACGGTGGTTACAACTGATAACTGCGTCCCGACCGACGCCGTTGTCACGGGAGCAAAGCACCCACTCTCCGGTTGCCCCTCAGGTAAGCACTGTTAGCTCTGTCAGCAGTCGTTTTCACGGTTAGCGCTTTTAGCACCGTTAGTTGCAACCCGCTGGCTCAGCTGTCGCCATGTTGAGAGCCGTGCAGAGGCAATAGAAATGCTCCCAATCTAGCATTTAGCACCTTTAACATCACTATGGTAGAATTGTCATTGTGAGCATGTTAGTATGCTGATGTTAGCATTTAGCCCCAAAACAAGGTTATACCTCGACCATATGCAGCCTCACAGAGCTACTAGCGTGGCTGTAGACCAGTGTTGCCAGATCTCACGAGAGAAACAACCAGGCCTTTAGAAACAAGCAGGTATAGAGGAGAGAGACAGAAGCGAGCCCAAAATAAGCAACTACACCAAAAGAACGTGACTATCAGTATTTGTAAGCGACTTTTCAGGAAAACAAGTTCAAAGTTGCTTATAATAAGCGGACTTGGCGACTCTGTTGTAGACTTGTAGTCTTATTAAACTGTAGAAAAGAGGAGTGCAGGGGCCGCTATCTTTGCAATCTTCTCAGTAATCGTATTATGGAAATGGCAATGAGGCTGTTATGAATGTTGTTCATTCATTTTATGGGGATAAAGGTCAAGCTGAAATAAATCACTTATACAAGTTGTTGAGAAATAGTGTAGTAGGGAGTGTAAAAGTTACTAATGACATACAACACAACTGTAGTTCAACATCAGGTTACCAAAGCTAACATTTAGTCAATTATTAGCAAGTTAGCTACAACATCCCCCATGCAGATGAACTGTGACTGACTGACTGAAGAACCAATCTGCACTTTCATTCAACAAAACTCCAACTGCCTTTCCTCAAACTCTTAATTCTGCTGTTGAACTTCAACTTCCTCACTATAATGAGGTCCAAGTTCAAGGAGGTGAATGAAGAGGAGGAGGATGAGTAAAGCATGACTAGATGAAAAACATGTTTTGACATATTTCACCGTCTCACTAGCTTGCAAATTCACTACAGGCTTGACACCCACTCAGCAATTATCAGCATAGCTCGCTGCCAAAGGTAACATTCATGTTGCAATACATGGCCTTGTCTGTACAGTACAGTATGTCCCCCAGGACATAACAGAATACAATATAATGCAATACAATTTCTAAATTATAATTCTCCTTTTGTATAAATAAGTAACGCCTCACTGAGCTTACAAATCTTTTATGGAAGAGTGTCAAGGCCAAAAGGGCAGCATATAAACACAAAATAACATGACAAAAGTTCCTGTTAATAAATGTCGAAACAAACCAGATCTTTAGAGCAAATATATAGTAACAATTCAGCTAAGCAGCACAGAGAGACATTGACAAGTAGAGTTAAGTTCCAGCTCAGTAATCGATGTGAATTCTCCAAGAGAGATCCACTCAGTCAATTTGAAGTCACTTCCTTAATGAGTTACATGGTGAAAGGGCAGACAACTTAAAGGATTTTTAACCAAACACAGCGTAAAGTCGTCTGTAAAACATCGAACGGTGCAGTCCACAAAGACCACAGCTTCAGGATGGATATGTATCCGCACAGGTGAGAGGGAATCCTCCCCCTGGGACGGATTTGTTAATGAAACTGTACCTGTGAATACGCCCACGCTCAGACAAAGAAGGTCAGTCTGGTCTGGCATACATGGTTACAGCGGTGCCTTGGAAATTTACAGCCAGTCGTAAAACATGAGGCACCATGACAGACAGTATTTAAACCCAGTAAGCACTGAGCAGATGTAGTTTCATGTAGATCCTGATAATGAAGCCATGATGCGGCTGAAAAGGGGAACTTATTAGATGGAATACAGAAGCAGAGTTTTGTAACTGAATTTAAACAGAATAAAATAGAATTGAAAAGAATATGATTCATGAGATTCAAATTATGATTCATAAGGAACAATGACAGCAACTGTCACAATGCAAAAAGATAAAGCAAAGTAAATAAAACCTCAATAAAACCTGACAAATCATGATACAAAACAGCCTCTGAGACACAGCAGCGGAGCATAAAATGTGCGATCAGTGAAGTGATATTACACTTTGGTGGAACATTTTAACTCCACTGGAGGCGCAGGGATGTGACAAGGGAGGCTCCAAAGCAGCAAGTTAACAGTACCAGAGAGAATATAAAGAAGGCAGCGATGACTGATTCCTCAGCCAGCAGTGACAGGCGACGGCGCGTCTTCACTATACATCAAAGACCTCAGAGGTTGGAGGGATTTCAAGAGTTTCTGCTCAAGGACGGCATGTTTCTGACCACAGTTTGGGGAGGAGATGTCTGAGCTAATGTTTCTTTCTCAAGCTTATTTCTAAGCAAATATCTCATCTGGTGGTTTGTTAGTATCCGAGGTTTATGAAACATGTTACAAGTTTCTCTGATCAAACGGTTCTCTTGCACAAAGTATCAAGGAAACAAGATGGAATATTTAATACCTGAGCACATGCACGCTATACGCAGCACATATCGTATACTATAATTACATTTACTTACTAGAATATTAAATGAGGAAGATTTGCCTTTCAAACGATAGTTCTATACAATATGTACGCAGGGATACGTACAAGGCGGCGATGGGGGAGCAGGAGCAGGCCGATGACCCACTGTACGGAGCATATGTCTATGGAGTCGGGAATGAAGACTGGAGTTGATAAGAAGAAGCAAACACTGTTAGCTAGCTAGATAGCTAGCTTGCATATAGTCATGCACCCTGACCCCATGACGACACATGTTGAGTGACAGTCCCCTTATTTGCAAATGATGCAGAAATGCATAAAGAAAAGAATAAATTATAAATTAGTTTGGGGGAATACTGTATATAAGGGTGAATGTGAGTGTGAATGGTTGTCTGTCTCTATGTGTCAGTCCTGTGATAGTCTGGCGACCTGCCCAGGGTGTACCCCCCCCGCCTTCGCCCCCAATGTCAGCTGGGGTCGGCTCAAGCCCCCCGTGACCCTGAATAGGATAAGCAGACAATGGATGGATGGATGGATGGAATATATACAGCAAGGGGTGAAATGCAAAGGGAAAATCATGCAGGAATGAATGAATGAATAAATAAATACATTTATTAATTAATTAATT
The DNA here is from genome assembly GCF_015220745.1 of Sebastes umbrosus. Taxonomy (NCBI): domain Eukaryota; kingdom Metazoa; phylum Chordata; class Actinopteri; order Perciformes; family Sebastidae; genus Sebastes; species Sebastes umbrosus. The sequence goes on along the minus strand of NC_051278.1, from coordinate 31,127,699 downwards.
AAAATAAATAAAAACAAATGCAAAAATAAATAAATAAATTAAAATATTAATCAAAATAATAAATAAATACGAGGGAAAATTAAACAGAAGGGTAAATAAATAAGGGAAGTAATACAAAGATAAATAAATAAAGAAGCAAATTAAAACAAACATATTTCACATTTTATCAATTAATTAATGGCTACATTTATTTTTTATATTATTTTTGCTACATTTAAAGACACATTTATTTATTTTTTATCAATCAAGTCATTTATTTATTTATATATTTATTCATTATTTATGATTTATTTTGGTAGGTTCTGTCCTCCATGCATAGATCCCTAGGCAAAAAATAGCTAATCAAGGTGGCTAATTTCTGTTTAATTTTGGTCGGACTCCTACATTCAGTTCACATTTCAAATGATTTTGTTAGATGTATGGATGACACAAGGACAAATGTCATTATTGTTATTTGCTATACTGCAGGTTAAAGGTTCCCAGGGGAGATGTTCACCTCTATAAGTGCTGTGGAGCTTTTCATGAGTGTTTCCCAGGTGACTACAGGTGGCAGTAATGTGCCAAGAAGAAGACTACAAGCTAGTAAATGTAAATAAAAGGCAGGATTTAAAATATCAGCTTGAACAACCACAGACTAGCAGTGAGCATGAAGCGCTCCCTCCTCTCTATCATTTTGTTACTGACTGTAGCCACCGCCGCATTTCACGTCCTAATATCTGGCATTTCTGACGTGCTCATAATTCTCACTTTGTCACGTCTGACAGCAGAGTTATTCCTCTGTTCCTGCGCTCGAGGCACGTTTCCGCACACAGTCATTTGAGACACACTGACAGCACAAAAAACATGTTTAATGAACAGTAATACTTGAAGCATCTTTATCACTGCAATCATCAAAAATTACACAATGCGCCCACAGAGTGAGACAGAGTGCGTGGGTGGACAGAGTACACTGTTTTTATTAATCATCAAAACCTCCGTAGGTTGATAGATGATACAAGTGTTAATTAATTTCTCATAATTATACAGAGGGAGATCATCATTAATAAACTGCAAAACATTTCACAGCAGAATGTAAGTGTTACATATTAACAACCTCGGGGGGTTTAACATCAATAACACTGAAATATTTTCAACACTGCTGTTATTTTCTTGCCTGTTTTCGCCCGTGAACTGCAACATAAGAAGATATGTTTTGCACTGCTGTGGCTGAGAGCTATTCTGAATTTAATGAGGAATGCATTTGGCTCTGTCTTAGGCATGACAATGGATACTAGTTACTGTTATTACACAAACACAACCTCACCTTCCAATATAACAGAGGGAGAGCAAGAGGGAGGGAAGAGGGGAGAGAGCAGTAACAGAATCACATAAAGAGAGAGAGAGAAATAGACGGAGGGAAAAGCAGTTAACACCACAAAACAGCGACAATTTAAATTTTCCACCGGTGTTCAGAGTCAGTGAGCAGTTGTGTGTTTGGAGGGAGCACCTGTGTCAGGAACTCTTGTCCTGACTACTGACACACACAAAAAACCCACTGTAATACACGGCTATTAGAGCATGCGCCTGAGTGAAAGGCAGGGATTAGTCCGGCTTGTTACTAAAAGAGCTCTAACAACAGCCCCCTGGGGTGCAGCCGACTCATCCGCACTTCCTCAACAGCTTCTTGTAAACAGGTCTTTCCACACAGCACCTTCATTTACTCTGCCTCAGCCTGTCTTTTAAAGGGCAAGTCCACCCACATTACAAACAAAAGGCATTTTCTCACTTAGCCAATATTGGTGTTTTTTGTTTGCTTTACATATCTCATAGGCTCAGGTTTTGAGATATATGACATGTTTGTGAGATTTCTCTACCCCAATACAATGGGGGTGAATTTAATTGAGCTTGTGATGCTCACATACCAACATGACAGCCTGAGAGTCAGCAACCAAGAACTCTTCTTTTTTAATGCTTGTTTCGCTGTCTGTATTATTATGACTTTATTATATATATATAAAATCATATGTATATCTATACTATACACACGTATAGATATACATTTATTTATTTGTATTATTATTATTATTGTTATTATAATTATAATTATTATTATTACTATTATTGTTATTATTATTATTTATTTTATTTCTATATTTGTGTTTCCTTCTTTACTGTGTTTGTGATTACTTATTTTAATTCTATGTGTAAGTTGCCAAATCTTCCATATGTTGAGGGGGAGCGGGGTGTTAGGTCCTTGACCCATATTATTATATATATCCTAGACTCTAGGATAACATTGTTCCCAGTCCCTTTATAGTTGTTCTGTTGTACTATACCTTTTGTACCAATAAAAAAATGTAACATAAAACTGCACCAATTGATTTTTTTTAGAGGAACAAGCTGAAAACACAACACTGACATTATTATGAACTTATACAATTGTTATGGGGATATTTTTAAGTGAACAACAGTTGCCTATTTCTACATACGGCAGACACGCAAATCTGTCTGTCTGCTGTTTGGTGCTGAACAGGTCGAAAAGGAGAGGAAAACAGCTGCTGCTTGAAACGAGGTTGATGAGAACGGTGGTGAGAGTGAAACGAAACAGTAAAGTTGTGTGTAGTAAAAAAAAAAAGTTCTCATACACCGTTTGTATCTATACCTATGAAAAGTAATGAACTGAAATTCGTATATATCCCACAAAATCAATTTGTATGTAATCCACGTAATCGTGAACCAGAAAGTATAAAGAGCGACAAACGCCACGTGGGGAAGACGTCGGGGTGAATGGGTGGGTCAAAGACATACCCCGTGTGAAACCAGAAGCCAGCGTTGATTTCTTCGTCAAGCTACCTCCGTACTTAAATTACGCATCTTCCGTAGTTATTTTTACCCAAAACGCAATCTTTTCTTGAACCTAACTAAGTAGTTTCTTTGCCTAAACCTAACCGAGTAGTTTCCTGTAAAAAAGGAAGATTGTTTTGAAAAGACTTTAAGCATGTAGCGAGCGGAAATTGACACGTGTTGCTGGATATTCGTAGGAAAATGCACGAAAAATGAGGAATAACTTTTCATAAGATATCATACGAGCCGTTGTATGAGGATACGTTGAACAAACAGATGTCCAAATCATTGGTACTACTTTCTACCAAAGAAATTATTCCCCCAATTATCTGTGGATTATCCAGGATAACCATGACCCTCCTTCTGGAAAGAGATGCTGCTGATGATTTTTTTCAATGTTTCAAGGCTGTGAGCACCACAAACCAAATCACCATTGACCACCATTGTTTTGGGGTGAGACAGAAACTTCTGAACAAATTAGATCCAAACTATCTGCATGGTTAGATTTCCACTAGTGGCAAGAGAAAAAAAAAGATACGTCTCCTTTAATCAAACTCACTTTGTCTAATGGGCACCCATGTGTTCAGTATGAATGTATAAATATATTGACACTAAAAGACAGGAATCCATGTGAGATTTTCTGGTCTGGGGAGATTCCCACCAGATCTCCACTCCTTGTTGTAACAGCTCTGACATCCCGTTCCCCTCTATTTCCCAAACCCATCATTTCCTATACAAATACCGCATTATATCGGCTACAGTCTGTTTTTATTTTCCTCAAGACGATTCCCCTCAGCTGGCTGACTGACAGCTGTGTGTGCATGCATCATTATCTCCTTCACAGAGCCTGTCTGTTGCCGTAGCCTGTGGCAGACCTCAATCACACAGTATTAGAAATGACTTCGGTTTTCCACAGAGCGCCGCTTTTGCAGCTGCAGGTGCGCCACATATTTAATATGAACCAATAGGATATATGGTGGACTAGTTGTCCAGCCCATCTGGAACTACAGACATGTAAAATCAGGTACTCGGAGCTAATAAGTTCATTAGATTCAGCTCGCGGAAGCCAAGACATAATGAGTGAGAGTGTTGCTGATAGTGTTCCTGTTCCTGGAAACGGAGGTCATTGAGGCCAATAAACTGCTGAGTGAAAAGAAATACAAATAAAATGAATGTAATAGGGCTGTCACCTGGTTCAAATATTTAGTCATGTTTAATCGCAAATGAATCGTACAATTTTTTTTATCTGTTCAAAATGTAAAGAAGATTTGTCAAGTATTTAACAAAAAAATCAAAAATTGTATAACCGGAAATACATTTTTCTTCGCCACTCCAAAACGGTAGCCTTCACTGTGCTGTTGTCGCCCTGGATGTATCATGGCTGCCACTGGCTATTACTGTTTTAGAGCAGCGAAGAAGAACTGATTGCAGGTAGTTTGTCACGTGACGATAGCAAACAGCAACAGTGCGGTGCTAGTGGAGAGTGTACGGCCGGTGAACGGTAGTCAAAGTGAGGAAAATGTTAGCCATTTGGCAATATTTCACAGGGGAAAATGTCTGTAAAGGGGAGACTCGTGGGTACCCATAGAACCCATCTTTATTCATATATCTGGAGGTCAAAGGTAAAGTTTTTCCTCGCCAAAATTTAGCGTAAATTTGGAGCGTTATTTAACCTCCTTCGTGACAAGCTATGACATGGTTGGTACCAATGGATTCCTCGGGTAGTTTGTAGTTTCATATGGTGCCAGTATCTTTACTCTAGCTTTAAAACTGAACCTGTTTCAACCTAAAAATCACAAGTTGCGTTAAAGAAATTAGTGCCGTTGGAACGAATTTGCATTAACGTGTTATTATCGCATTAACTTTGACACCCCTAGAATGTAAATGTACTCATCCACTTTACATAACAAGAAAAACAGGAGTCACTATCTTTTCTTCGTCATCTAAACTGTGCATTACTGTACCGTACTCATGTTGCATTTACAGGTGCAGTTCAGTAAAACCATAAGACGAATACTAATTCCCTTTAATCTTTAATTTGAGTTGGCTCCATGTTTAAAATGCTGCTCAGGTGTGACGTTTCAGCATACAGTCAGGTAATAAGATCCACTGTAGAGAGTCTATGCTAATGCCTTGGTACATAGTGCGCAGTAGATAAATCATGTTTATAGATTGATGTCCTCCTCTATGGCCTCTGTGAATATAACAAGATTGCTTCCAATTGCATCTAAATATGAGCTTTATGCACGCGAACACGCCGCATAATAAAATACCGCGCGCATGGATATAGAATAAAGAGTCTCGCTTGCCATTTTAAACTACAGCCCCCCACACCGGCGCTATTATCTGCTGTTTATATTCTAATATGTGACTGTGCTGTAAAAAAAAAAAAAAGATGCTGCTTCTTTGTGTTAATCCTGACAATTTGTCAAATTTAAATCCAGCAGCACTGGGAGGAACACATCAATTCAAAGTGAAATAAATGACTTTCTCCCACTCTCTTGCTTCTGCTATCTATTTCTCTTTCCTTTCTGTAACAACTATGTGAGCGGCGGTAAATGTAATTACAAAGGGGTGGGGTTGGGGGGGGGTTTCGTGTGTGTAAGCAGGGTTGGGGGGGCGATTGCTATGCATGCACAACAAAACGCAACATTAAAAAGCTATTATCAGAAAAGGGAACATTTTTGGCAGATATATGGCGGAGGGCAGCTCCCGCCATATGTTTGTGGAGACGGGGACAACAAGTCAGGTAGTAATTATCAATCATCATCAGGAGAACCTGTCACAACGCTACGCCGGGCACGCTCTGACTGGCGTTGCCATGGAGACAAGCCCACATCTCAGCAAGTGTGTGTTGTTTACCAGGAAATTAAAAATACTCTCCCGAATTTGTTTCACGCACTTATAATATCAATCGTTCTTTCAGTTTCTTTGACTATGAGCACTGTTAATATCTACTCTATGTTTGTATATTTGTGTGTGTGTGTGCGTGTGCGTGTGCGTGTGCGTGTGCGTGTGCGTGTGTGTGTGTGTGTGTGTGTATGTGAGAGAGATTTTTCAGGGATAGAGTTGAGGATAATTTTGGTTGAGGTTATGGTTTTGGTTTTACACCGATTTCCTCCTTCAGGATCAGGCGCGTTAGGGGTTACAATTAGCAGATGGTTATGTAGATGGAATATTCTCACCATAATAATATTAAGATAAATGTGTGCACATACATAATGTATTTGCCAGTAATGAGCTCATTTCTGTGACCACACTGTTGCTGTACACAGACTCTCCATTCACACTGTCACTGTTAATACTCCTCAGCCGAGGAAAGAGGACATTCTCAGAAACCATCCTGACTTTGTCACTTTCAATTTGACATATTCCTTTTTCCTCCTTTGCATAGACTACTTTAGTTTCGTTTTTTACACACACCAGATGCCTTCAAATCACATTTCACTCCTTGCCATACAGGCTATTCAAAGTATTTCCAGAGCAGCGTACAGTAAGTGTGACTTTTCACAGAATCACACATGAGGAATGTTTCTGGAACGTTTCCAAATGCTTCTGACGACAACGGTGCTTTCAGATGACAATCAATTTCCATGTGACCTCAATCCATTACCCTTCCAGGAATCAGGATTATTTTCACTTAAAACAAGCCCTGCAAATTAAATACATAAGCAAGTAAACATGAAAGCAATTTAGGGGGAAAGTGGTGTAAGTGCTGCATGAATTTTGCTGCTTTATTACAGCAGTCATTTGGAGAAAAAAAGAAAATGGGTAGTGTTCTTAATTCATTATTTGTGCGCCGTTGTGCATGCTCCCCCTGGGGAGAAGCAACATTACTCTTTCATCAGATCAAATGAAGCGAAGCCGTGCCGTTCCAGGAAGAGCCAATTAAACTGTTCAAAGAAGTTTATTATTGCGACGGATTATGAAATCATTCTCATCGGATTCATCGGGGTTTGTGCGTTTCGACAGGGGTGTGAATGTGTGTGCTTTACCACACTGCGCAAACTCATAAAGGCTGTCGACATCAGCTTTCCATTTGCAGAGTAAATAGAAAATTATGGTACGCAGACACAGTGCCACATGTTTTACAAGAGAATTTCCACAAACTTCATTTATAGTCAAAATATGCTGTGATTATAGGGTGACAATCATTTATTTATTATTTTTTTGTAAATATATTCAGTTGATTTTCAAAGTTTTTATCCCACAAGAGTAGAACAAACAAAACAGAGATATTTGACTTCAATTTCAATTCACTTAGTCAACCCCCAACTACAAAGAGGCACCATTCAGAAAATACACTGACAAACTGAAGTCCTCATTACCATCCCGACCACCCACTCACCCACCCACCCGTAGGATTACAGGTCACAGAACACATTCAGGTGACGGACGGAAAAACAAAAGATTACCAAATAATTAGATTGATTACTCAAACAAAGTAAAAGGAATAATAATAATAATAATAATAATAATAATTACAATAATATTAATAATAAATAAATAAAATAAAATAAAATAATGTAAAATAAAATAAAATAAAATAAAATAATGTAAAATAAAATAATGTAAAATAAAATGGAGGGGTCCCACCCTGCTCTTTATCGAGGGGTTCTTGCAGAGAGTCGTAAAAAATCCAGAAAGGGCTTCCATATCTTAAAGGTTTGAGAGGACCCTTCTGTTAAGTGTATATTTCATTTTCTCTAGCGTTAAAAAATACATGACATCTTAACCCAGTGAGAAAAGGACGCAGGAGCGCGTTGCTTCCATTTTTAAAAGGGGGAGAAAATCATTTCTTTCTTTTTTTCTCATTCTGTCCGCCTCATGTGATCGCCTCATGATGGTAGCGACGCCTGTTAAGTACTTATTAACACACATCACATCGAGACATGACCCGGGTTTAAGCTTAACCCAGATCCACTGACTGACACACACACTGAGGAATGCAATGACCTCTGACCCCTGGAGAACTTCATAACATCACCCTCAAGACACACACACACACATGCACAGGGAAAAAAAAATCTTTTGTGTTGGCTAAAGTCCAACAAGGCACAATATCTCTCTGTGTGTATTTAATAACTCAGCTTTGCTGTCAAGACAAAAATAAACGAATACGCTGCAACACAATACGGGCTGTAAATATCTGACAAGTGAACACGTCCCTCCAGCTTTCGCTCGTGCCCGAGTGTTGGCAAGTAGCTCTTAATGGCTATTGTTCCAGGAGAGGACGTTGAAAAATAAATCTCATTTTGCAAAAAGAAATGTTAAGAGCACGCAGAGGGACTGTCCCAGATACACGCCCTGTTGTTCCAAGAGTGCCAAATGTAAAACATCGTCAAAGTTACATAATGTGGAGGATTTGCTAAAAACGGGATAACCTTCAAACGCTTCCACATCATTGATACTGACAGACTGCAGCAACAACTCAGTAGGGCCGGGGCTTTAAAAATACAGTATTTCAATTTGGCTTTTGGAGAGAGAGAGAGAGAGAGACAGAGAGAGATGGAGGGAGGGAGGAGGGATAGATAGAGGGAGAGAATGGGGGGAGAGAGAGAGAGGGAGGGAGAGATGAAAGGGAGCAGTGGATAAGCTTCAAGGCTTATCCTATTCATTACTGAAGGAAAGAAAAAAAAAATCACAGCATCGACCTATAAATAAATGAATGCCAGGATAAACACGAAGCCCATACATCAATAAAACATATGTATTCTAATAGATCACGCTCTAGTTACACTTGATGGGATTGAGTCGGCCAATGAGCCCAATCATAGGGACTTTATCATTTTTTTGAAAAGCTACACAGCAATAAGCCACGGTGATTATAAGTAATCATCATTCCCATAACAAAATAGGCCAATGGATACTTTCTTTTTTTTCTTGCTTATACGCAAATGTATTGTATTCCAATAATGTAGAAATAATTGAAAGAACACCACAAGATCTCTCCTGCTCTTTGTACTTTCATTAACACGAAAGTAGCTGCAAATTCTAAAATATGTAACACTTTATTAAACACATGTCTAAAACAGCTGCCAGCAGTGACACTGTAGGCGTTTTTTTGTTTTTGTTTTTCCCAAGAAATGTCTGCGTCACATTGGGAGAAAAAACCCTGGAAACATCAACCGCAGTCATCACTTCTAGTTTAATCTTCACTTTGTTGCCGTCACGTAACAGCGGTGTAACAATGACTTCCGACGTCACTTAAATTACACAAGCTCCTCTCAGGAACAACAGCCGGTACAAGCCTCCACCTGCAGACGTTTTGGAGAGACGCTCGACACTTAACCCCAGCAACCCAGGAGCTGTTTCTACACCAGCCTCACCGGCAGAGACAGACTTTGTAAACAGCATCTACAGTTACACTGATGAGTCAGACGCGTTCCCTCCAGGTTGCAACATGCTGTTCTGTCATTTGTATCAGGGACATTCAGGAGTTGCATCACAACTCACATCTGGGATTATGTGGAAAATACACACGACTCAATTAGAGCTTTCAATCGATTCATATATTTAATCGTGATTATATGCATGATTGTCCATAGTTAATCATGATTAATTGCAAATTAATCAAACTTTTTTATCTGTTCAAAATGTACCTTAAAGGGAGATTTGTCAAGTATTTAATACTCTTATACACAGGGGAGTGGGCAAATATGCTACTTTATGCAAATGTATGTATATATTTATTATTGGAAATCAATTATCAACACAAAACAATGACAAATATTGTCCAGAAACCCTCACAGGTACTGCATTTAGCATAAAAATATGCTCAAATCATAACATGGCAAACTGCAGCCCAACAGGCAACAACAGCTGTCAGTGTGTCTGTGTGCTGACTTGACTATGACTTGCCCCCAAACTGCATGTGATTATCATAAAGTGGGCATGTCTGTAAAGGGGAGACTCGTGGGTACCCATAGAACCCATTTACATTCACATATCTGGAGGTCAGAGGTCAAAGGACCGCTTTGAAAATGTCCGTGCCAGTTTTTCCTCACCAAAATTTAGCGTAAGTTTGCGTTATTTAGCCTCCTTTGTGACAAGCTAGTATGACATGGTTGGTACCAATGGATTCCTTAGGTTTTTCTAGTTTCATATGATACCAGTATCTTCACTCTAGCTTTAAAACTGAGCCTGCTACAACCTAAATATTGCAAAATGTGTTAAAGAAATTAGCGGCGTTAAAACAAATTTGCGTTATTATCGTTAACTTTGACAGCCCTACTCTACTACTTTTTATCGTGTAAATCATAATCTTGCTTGATTTAAACCATGCTCACCAACAGCGGCTCTTCCATATTTGACAAGTGTATTAATGGAATAATCATCTAAGCCATTATGAATGAGGTCAAGCTGGCCTGGTCAGCTGAAGTGTAAAGTAATTAATAACATGCTCCGCAGTTTATCAGAGTTTTAAATTACACAACTGCTTTTTATCTCCGAGCCTGATAATGACCTGTCAGATTATCTGTAACCATCGTGGCAAAGTCAAAGTGGTTAATCACTTTGTGCCTTCTCAGGGAGCTACGGTCACTATACCCAATAACTTCTACGCCCTAAATTCTTGGATTCATTTGAGGCATTTCAGTTTGCGGTGAAAATCAACATGCAGAAATGTGAACTGCACTTGATGAACTATCCTTCACAGTCAACATTTTAACACCTTTATTATTATTATCTGTCAATGTTAACATCTTGCAGTACCTCAGTTGCAAGCCAGAGCAAGTCTGAAGACTCTCTTTGGTGGTGCGTTCAAGGACACTCGAGTTCATTCATGATCTACAATGTGTTGACAGAAAAACGTACCCTGAAGAAAACCACACATCAAATGAGATAATGGGAATTTGGTTGTTACTTTCATTTAAAGGGGATATATTATGCTCATTTTCAGGTTCATACTTGTATTTTCTAAAAGAACATGTTCACATGCTTTAATGTTCAAATGACACATTATTTTTCTCATACCGTCTGTCTGAATATACCTGTATTCACCCTCTGTCTGAAAAGCTCCGGTTCAGCGCCTGTCTCTTTAAGACGCCCCTCCTGAAAAAGCCCAGTCTGCTCTGATTGGCTTGCGAGAAAAATATGGCGCACCTTTGCAAAGGTAGTTGTCAAGCTGTGGGCGGTATATTCTAATGAGGCTACATGTGACATACGAAGGGGAGCCAAATCTGATTGGCTTGTTGAATCACATGTTTTTTGATCTAGGCAGCCCACAAAAAGCTGACTGGGTTGTCTTATATCACAGTTTGTGGGTTGGTAGGTACTCCAGATATCACTCAGTATGTCCCCTTAAAATGGTTCCTGTTTGGCCAGCCTGTTCGCACAAAAAGGAGTATAAATTCCCCAACAATGCACAAGGCGTTTAGCGTGCAATAAGTACGCCTTTCTTGATTTCCATGTGTCTTTTTATGCTATGTATCCTGTACTGACTGCAATGTTCTTGCCTAAACTGCGGACGTTTGTCAAATGACACGCAAAAATGCTCTAAAGCGTGCTTATGACACGCACAATGTCCGTGTAGTGTCGTGGTATTAATATGCCTTCCTGTGAGGCCGGGTTGGTTTGGCAGATGACTCTTAAACCTTGCATGTCGGAGTATCCTTGAATGCAGCAGCAGGGAGACATTTCAAAACACTCCCAGCTGAAATAACATGTGATGATAGTGTGACATTAAAAAGGCGAGTAAATGTTTCACTGTGTTGAATCACCTATATAAAGTCGATTTTAATGTTATTGAAAACAGATTTTCATACTGTAGTGGAATGAAAAAAAAAGGCTATAAATAAATATTCAAGGGCGTAGGTTTGGTTTCAGATGAAAAGTGTGCCAATGCTATTTCCTGCACTTTACATGATTATATAAATCTGGAACACATTTTCATGACATTGGAAATACTCAGCTTTCCATGATTAAATGATTAAATCATTAATAATAGTCTCATAAAAGAAAAAAGAAATAGAAATTAATTAATAAATTATTGTACCATTAATACATTACTTAAAATCACACATAATATTCACTAAAAAGAGTACTGTCCTTTACTGACTTATCTAATATTTGATGCATTTTCAATTCTAGCATATTTTTTAGAAAAATATTGACTATATAAAAATACACAAATGATATTGTTTTTTACCCCCCAAAACAAGCTGAGGAGGTTGCAATATTTTTTTCAGCCTAGAGCAGTGACTGCAGTCTCCCTGTCAGGCTGCAGGCACATCTTCTGCATATCAGAGGGTACAGAGTATGTAGCCTGAGAGGCAAAACCCAGGGCAAAAAATGAGTCAGTGCTGCTGTTGAGCTTATTGCTGTTGAGCGTGTGGTAGTAATATATAATTGAAGGCGACTTTTTTGAGTATCAACACCTCATTTCTCTCATCTGGATTTCGACAGCTGGACTGTGGAGAGACTTTAGTGAGGAAATTAAAGTGAAAACCGTTATGGGAGACAAAAATAAGACGACATGTTATGACCCTGTAACTGAAGCAAGATACCTGGGTGTTCTTGCTTCCTCTACTAGTCAATTAACCTTTGCACTGTAAATAACAGGTCCAGACTTCTGAAAAGCTTCTCTTCTCCTGTTGCCAGATGCTTATTTATCTCACTGCGCTGTTGGCTAGAAATAGATAAGCAGCAATGTAAAGCAATATGTGCAGAGCTGGTGTGTTGCTGATGACATAATAGGGATAATCAGGAAGATTGTACCTTATTCAGCCCAAGAGTCGTGCTAATGCTGCTGATGAAAGGGCATTTAGTTAAAATAGCACAGTGGCATCAATCCTGCCTGTGCATATATCATGTAGTACAGTGGTTCCCTGAAGCCCCCCCTACTTGTATTTAAGAAAAGATGAGATTACACTGATTCTGGGTATTTTTTTTTTTTTTTATTAAATCACCTTTCTTTAATGAATTTAAGTCATCAGTTTTGTCAAAATAAATAAAGTGATGACGTCTTGACGGATTCGCCAAGTGAATACAGATACATAAGATTAATTTTACAATTAATTACATTAATTTAAAGCCAAAATAGATTTTTTTTTGTTATTGTGGTTGGAAAAATGTAATTTATGGTGCTGTTAGATTGCTGCTAGACCGCCCCGTTAATATAGGTGCGTGCCACGCGGCGAGCAGGAGAGCAAACAGTTTTTTACCGCAGTTAAAATGTTGTTTTTGAAAGGCTAAAAGACAACAAATATGGATTGAAGCAGAATATTTCATTAGATTAAAAACATGTTGTGAATTTGAAATGATTACATCTATCTTTTTTCGATAAATTTTGACTTTTGGACTTTACAACGCTCTGGGGTTATTGGAAATGTTTGGATAACACGAGTCTGAAACAATCCTACGCAGCCGTCTCTTGAATCTAAATCTACAAATAGTATAATACTAGTAATATTAGTGTGGCCTGATCTTTATCTTGCAGCTGCGCCCAAATACTGGCTTTAATCAGATTAAATAACTCTTCACACCAGCAGGTGGCGGTAGTCTGTATTCATCATTCAAAAAGGGAAACTGGAAGACCGAGGACGGCGGATATACAAGCCAGTGTTACGATACGTACATAAAATAAAGCGGCGTCTGCCGTCCATTTTCACCATTTTCGTTTTGACTTTACTCACACAGTCAGCTTGGTGTGTCACGGCCTTAAGGGGGGCCCGGACCCCAGGTTGGGTACCACTGATACATGAGTGTATGGAGCAATACATAAGACACATCCTGCCTGCCCACTGTGTGTTGAGGCATGGCATGTTAAGCTATACTGTATGCTGAGTGTAAAAATATGTATCTTTCATTTTGTTTAAAAACATCATTTTACAGATATGTAAGTACACGACAATGTACGGCCTTTCACCAGATGTTCACTTTATTGTTATAAAGAGTCCATGTCCTGATTATGAAATGTGACTATAGCTACAACGTGTGCTCTTTTCTCCTCTAAATTTCTCCTCTCTGGCCTCTGTATACCATCGACATATGGACGATGAAAAATTCATGGGCTGGTGGTTAACACAAATCTGCAGAGGAGATGGGAAAACACGAGCTTAGCAAGCAGTTTGCCTATTACATTAACAGACGGGGCTGTCATGGGACGACACTGCCGTATGCATATTACATCTAATCTGATTTCATGTTTAAAGAGCGAGCGAGAAAGTGGTTCAAGTTGTGGAAACAATGACATCATACAGTACGTTCATCTGGTGACCCAGCCCAATCAAGCTAGCAGGACTGCATGTTTTTAAAGATATTATCTCAAAGTACAGGTTTCAGACTTGAGCATGTTTTCAGATTTTCCTTTTCCTCACCTCCAGTAAAATATGTTTCAGTATCAGTTTCATTCACTTAACAGGAAATCTGTTTTTTTTTGTTCTCCATCAAACACAAATGCAACTAACTCTGACGCACAGAAACACCCTCGTAAATACACACAGAGCAGCCACAGATGTACCGAACGAGCACACACGCACCACATTACAGAAATAGACTGTATCATTCTGTTTATGATCAGTGCATCTGGACAATGTTAATATACTGAAGCAATGAATTGTGTTTTTTGTACTCCTCCCACTCTGGAGGAGTACAAAAAAAGGATTCCGAAGGATTGCACTGAAAATGTTTCTTTTTAATAAAAATCAAACGAGCACTGAGTGAGAGATATTTCAAACAAAACACACCGAGCTGAGCATGAAATATATAGTTTCTGTGCCAAGGAGAGAGACCTGGGGAATATAGGACAAATGAGAACGAGCAAGACGAGGAGGAGGGGGGGGCTCTTCTCAACTGCTTTGCCTCAAACATGATTGCCTCACTAACTTTCAAAATACTGTTGATTTAAGCAATGTGCACATAAGGAGTGTCAGGTTTCTGAAGGGGTGGGGGAAGAGGAAGGTCAGCAGTTTGGGAGAATAACTTCAGAATAAGAGAAAATATGTTGGTCATAATATTTTCCTTAACAGACGCCCAAATGAGAAGCTGTCAGGACGCTCCGCGATGTACATCTTGTTTAAATATATCATATGCAGCACCTCCAGGTCGAGCTTGCAAATGTTGATGCTATTGCTTTGTAGTATCCGTGCCAGATGAATGTGAGTAATACCCAACAGAACCGCGACAGCTAATAACAAAACCTTGAACCTTGTCATCTGTCATTCAGCGCTGCGAAGGCCGGGCCCACTCAAACTATTTCTGGCTTTTTCTCACATCAGTAGTGCCAATATTATTATAGTACAGTACAGTATGTAAGACCTTTGTCCTTATATAAGGGCTTGTTTTTCATTCAGTGTGCACACTGTGTGCCAGGTCTTCCGCACAACTCACATTTCCTTTTTCTGCGATTGTGCAGCGGTTAATATTACATTCCTCCTGGCAAGGAATGATATTGGGGACACAAAGTAGCATGGGTATAATCAATCCACGCTTGGCGGAGAATGCATGATAATTATAAACAAAAACTGTGTCATTCCCCGCGAGGACGGCAGCTGCAGGGGTGACAGGCGATGCAGAACATGAATATGGATCACAGGACTCAAGATCTGGTATCTGACGCAACTGCAGTTTTGCTCAAGCTGGTTCAAAAGCACGGTGGACGAAAAACACACGAATATAGATGGAGTTGGATGAAGCACAAGCCCAGACGACTGCCGCTGTCATAACAGCAACCACCTTACATCATCCAGTAAAGTGAGAGCAAAATACTGAAGATGTCAAAGTCATTATGTACCCAGGAGCATGCTGCTGTTTCATTACTCACCTCCAAAATACAGAATGAGAGTACATGCTCACATGAAAATATGCTGCTGATTACCAGCCCGAATTAATTAATAGTCACAAAATTGAATACATTGATTTGTGTATATAAACACGAATTTCACATTATTTCCGTGATGGTCAGCACGAAATCAATTCCTATGTAATCCACGCAATTGTGACCCGGAAAGTACAGAGATCGGCGATCGCTACGTAGGGAGGAGGTCGGGTTGGACGGGTGTGTCGGAAAAAACAGGACTTTCAGCAAGCAGACCGGGGTTTGTGTCCCGTGTGAAACAACAAGTCAAAGTTGATTTATTTGTCACGTAACTTCCGTAGATAGGTTACAGCACTTCTGGAGTTATTTCAACCCAAACCGTGATCTTTTCCTTAACCTTATGAGTAGTTTTATTTTGAAAAGACTGGAGCGAAAATTGACACGTACGTCACGTGTTGCTGGACATTCGTAGGAAAACGCACAAAAAATACGTTGTCGAAAGTCTTGCTGAGCATCACGAAAAAAAAGAAGAGATTTGTGTCTATGTACACGAATCAAAAAGATACAATTTTGTGACTATTTCACAAACTGCCATGAGACTGCGTCTATATTAGACACAATCTAGATTATAATAAATCTGTAAGTGATTATGCTGTACATACACCTACTTGTTGCCTAAGCCTACCCAAGTCTATATTTTCCTAAACCTAACGAAGCAGTTTTTGTTACATAACTTCCGTACTTAAGTTACGCCACTTTCGGTGTTATTTTAACCCAAACCGCAATCTTTTCCTAAACCTAACTAAGTAGGTTGTTGTCTAAGCCTAACCAAGTTGATCTTTTCCTAAGCCTAACTAAGTACTTTTATTTTGAAAAGAGTGGAGCAGAAATTGACACGTGCGTCACGTGTTGCTGGACATTTGTAGGAAAATGCACGGAAAATACATTGTTGAAAGTCGTGCTGAGCGTCACGAGAAAAAAAAAGGGATGTTCGTGTCTATGTTCATGAATCAAATAGGTTTAATTTTGTGACTATTTCACGAACTGCCGTGAGACTGTGTTGTGATTATATCACAAATCTGTACATGATTATGCTGTACGTACACCTACTGCACTAGTGTGTTGAAACCATAACCAGACTATCAAAAATAGACTGGATTTCCCCAGCAGGCTTTCATCTGATGGCTACATATCACACAATACTGTACCAACAGGCATGCTGAAATTCTGCGACAGCACTTCTTTTTTTTTTTTTTTTTCCTCCCTGAGCGTTCTCGTCTTCTCTACCCCCTGAGGTAGCCTGACACACTTTCATGAATTAGCCTAGACAAGACGGACGGCTATTAGAGCCGCCACAGCACATTTGGCTGAATCCAAAAGGTCAGAATTAGCATCGAAAGAAGCATAGAAGAAAGTCCTAAAATTGTTCCCCAAATCAATTTGAACTTTTTAATATCTCACAGCTGCACAGTATTCCTCCTTAACGCGTCCACAGTGCTGGTATTTATCCTAATAAAGGTGGATTTAATATGGCGTTTATAGCTGCTTTTTTTTCATATGCAGCCTGTAAAAGGCTGGAGAACTTTGCTCAGCATTTTATGTTTCTAAGCACATATGTGCAAACATTCATGTGTGTGTTTGTGACTAAAAGTAAGACGCCCCCGAGGCCTTAGTTCACTTGGCAGAGTGATGGAAATTACTTAGCTTTGCTGTTTTGAAACAAATCACCTAGCAGCAATTCAGGCGGAAATAAAAGCCTGCTTCAAACCTAGTAAACCTTTATGTGAATAACATTAGAAATCTGGTTGCCTTAGTCAAAAAAAAAAAAAACTCCCTTAGGCTCTGAAAATAAACCTTTAGCTTAAATGTGGCTCACAGAGGAATGGCATTATTCAGCCAAGTGAATGAGCAATAGCAGCCACAGGATGTTAGCGTTACTATTCATAACTTATTTTCCAATGCCCAAAACCGCTTTCCCTTCTGGTCTCACCTCTGCTGCTCTCTTAAAATGCAATTACCTACTGGCAAATTTACAGGAAAAGAAAAACAATGACTTTTGACCAGAGGAGCCGTTACTGTGAATGTCAAATTGATGCTGCACAAGAGCCCGCTGAGCTCCACCGTGCTACAGAGCAGAGGAAATATAAAGAGAGATGAATCACATTACTCCTTTGTTTTAGCCCAGCTCGGGGTTAATAAAATGTGTGGATTCATGAGCGGCAGGGAAAGCACAGTGAATGGTAAATAGACATGTTCCAGCACTTCGAAATTCCTCACTGGAACCACAGAATGCTTTTCATAGGTGTGACTGGTGAGGGTGTTTGAATGGCGGTCACTTGTGTTCGTAAACAGAACGACCCCTCTGGGGATGAACACACTGAGGCTAAATGAACAACACATTGGAAGGAAATGATGATTAATTGTATTTAATTTAAATTTGAAATTTAGTCTTAATGAAATGGTGTGTTTTTATATCATTCTGTAGCATCACAGTGGTGTTCTTCATGTATTCAAATCAGAAAAATTCAAATTTTGGTCAAAGTATGTATGTTATAGCGTCAAAATGCTATTTTTTCCTTCTAATAACTTCTTCCCACGTCACCTGACATAGTTTTCTCCATGATGACACTGCTACAAGTACAGTATATACATTTAGTATACATCCGTACTAATGTTACAGACAGTAACTTAGATGGCGGTCGGCATGCTCCCAGTTTGGAGAAGCAGACAGGAGTACCGGCATGGAAGCTAAGCAAACTGCTGTGGACGCCACGTTAGTCACACAATAACACAAACAAACTATCCCATCGATGCAGCGGTAGACCAGCAACTCCTGTGTTCTGCAAGGTAAACTTACTGTTTTCTTGGTGGCTTTGAAGACAGCGATATGACGGCTTCAATTCCCTGACAGCCCTTTCTGATGGGGAACAGAAGCCGTTACATCGCTCTCTTCAAAGCCACCAGACTCCATTCACAAAAACAGTCATTTTACATCACAGAATGTGGGGGTATACACACAACCCCACTTCAAAAAATCCAAACCAACCCTTTCAGGTATTTCCAAACTTAGCGCAGCTAACTGTGACTCAGCTAGTGCTAGCGTACACATTATTCATAACCTTATTGATTAGCCATAATAATACTTTGAGGCGTAAAATCAGTGCTCAATGCATTGTCAGAAAACTGGAAACAGGGCTGTTTTTCTCAGCTGTTGTTTTGGAGATGCATGTTTTTCACAGGATCCGAATGTTACAGTAGCTCCCTTTTCTTTGCCCTTTGATGGTCTTCATTTGGACAGCCAGCCGTCACACAAATTAGAATTTTAAATGGACTCAAGTACATTTGCTGTTGTCAAATGGCTTGGCCCGAAAAAAGCAAACACTGTCCATTTTCCACTAAAAGCAGACTTGAACAAACGGTCATGGCAACCACAATGACATAATTGAAAGTTTGAGATGAACCGTACGGTGAGAATGACTTTGAAGTGCAAGCTCTAGAGCATTTGATGTTTCAGGGCTCAATGTGCAACACTCCAAATGCCATAAACTGCCATTGTAATGGCTGTTGGCATCGCAGATTAGCTAATATGATAACTTATCTAAAGGCTACAATCAAATCGCCATCTGCCAAACTCACCGAACTCGTCACAGATGCTCTCGTTCTGCAGCAGGGCGGGATTTTCGAAGGTGTCCCGGCAGTACAGGATCCTCGTGCTGCCGCCCAACGCAGCGATGCCGCCCAGCGCGAGCACCGTGTGGTCTATGAGCAGAGAGGAGGGCTGCTCTCTGAGCCGCGCCAAGACGGAGCGGAAACGGCAATACTGGGGGTAACTGAGGACCAAAACCTTCCGCCCATCCTCCTCTTGGCCTGAAAAACACACAAAATACAGACACAAAGTTAGAAGAGAGAAGATACAAAGATAAATTCAACATTTAAAAAGGGAAATCTTTGTAGGGAAATAGAGAATGTTTTGTTTTCCAAGTGCTCCTGTAAGATTTATAGAGAATGGCAGCACTTCATTTTACATGACACATTCACTCTTCCATTTCTCTTCAGATTTTATGACTTTATTCCCTCTCATAGATCATTCTTTGGCTACTATTATATTCTGGCACATCTACTGCCAGTGTGCTGTGAATATGATCCTTTTACTCCTCACTATTGGCCTTAAATTGCAAGGTTGCCTGTAATGTTTGAGATCTCACAGTTTACATTTATTGTACTGTCACTTTTGGTGAGTTACATATAAATCTGAAGAAGGTAAATACGCGATACAAAAAATCCAAAAACACAAAACCTTTTCATGAACATATTGCTTTGAGAGATACCAAAACATTTGTTTTATTTTCATGAATTTTCAATCATTCCTGGAAAGCAATACATCTTTGCTAAATGCTTATTTGTCCAGTACGAAGCAATACCTTTTGAATTTTTTTTTCTATCTATCTATCTATCTATACACACTGTATATATATATAATTAATACTATGGCTGTCAACAAATCAGAATATTTAATCCTGATTAATCGCAAATTAATCACACCTTATTTATTCATTCATTTATTTAAAATGTACTTTAAAGGGAGTGGGCAAATATGCTTGCTTTATGCAAATGTATGTATATATTTATTATTGGAAAATCAATTAACAACACAAAACAATGACAGATATTGTCCAGAAACTCTCACAGGTACTGCATTTAGCATAAAAAATATGCTCAAATCATAACATGGCAAACTGCAGCCCAACAGACAACAACAGCTGTCAGTGTGTCAGTGTGCTGACTTGACTATGACTTGCCCCAAACTGCATGTGATTATCATAAGGTGGGCATGTCTGTAAAGGGGAGACTCGTGGGTACCCATAGATATATCATATCTTGAGGTCAGAGGTCAAGGGAAGCCTTTGAAAATGGCCATGCCAGTTTTTCCTCGCCAAAGTTTTCTAGTTTCCTATGATGCCAGTTTTCCCTCTAGCTTTGAAACTGAGCCCGCTACAACCAAAACATCGCAAGTTGCGTTAATGTGTTAAAGATATTTGTGGCGTTTAAACGAATTTGCGTTAATGCATTAATATCGCGTTAACTTTGACGGCGCTAGTATATATATATATATTTTCATCTCTCTTGCTACCTGACATCCCATACCGATGATCTCACTGCATGTTCCAGGAAATGCATCACATCAGGAAGCAACATGCTCTAATTTTGCTGTATCACCGTGACTTCAAATAGTTGTTCATTAAAGTTTCACACCCTTTCCTTGTGGTAATAAACACATTTCCCCCAACTGACAGTACACTCATTCATGTCAACTGTACAATGCTGTTGTTGGGCTGCGTGTTTGAAATGACATGTATCGCTGTTGGAGTGACAGGAGGAAGTTTGTTTTAATAATATATCTATGGCCTCTAATAATGACGATAATAATGATCTGGCACAGTTGATAACAAAGCACATTGTTATACCCAGGTAGTATTAAACCTCCCAATAGAGCCAGACTTCACCACCACATTGGGTGTGTTGTTTCTGATGTGGGTGTGTAATTAATGTTCCACTGACAGCATTTAAGTCTGACTGATGCGTAATCACCTGTGACAACTGGCAAAGGAACCTCTGGACAGGAAGTACAGACTGAGCTGACACCATAAACTGCCATAAAAGCCAGGAGGATATGCTGATAGACAAATCAAACTGTTAATATTTCACCATGTAAGAAAAGACTAAGAGTCTATGGCTAGCTACATCTACTGAGGTACAGCAGTGCAGTGCAGTGCTCCAGAGTTTGCTAACATGCTCACAATGACAACATGCTGATGTTTAGCAGGTATATTGTTATACCATGTTCACCAACTTTGTTTTAACGCAACTCATTTCTTTAATGCATTAACGCAACTTGCGTTTTTAGGTTGTAGCGGGCTCGGTTTTAAAGCTAGAGTGAAGATACTGAAATATGAAACTAGAAAATCTAATGAACAAGGAGGATAAATGACGCTGTAAACGTACGCTAAATTTTGGCGAGGAAAAACTGGCATGGCCATTTTCAATGGGTTGCATTGACCTCTGACCTTTAAGATATTATATGAATGAAAATGGGTTCTATGGGTACCAACGAGTCTCCCCTTTACAGACATGCCCACTTTATGATAATCACATGCAGTTTGGGGGCAAGTCATAGTCAAGTCAGCACACTGACACACTGACAGCTGTTGTTGCCTGTTGGGCTGCAGTTTGCCATGTTATGATTTGAGCATATTTTTTATGCTAAATGCAGTACCTGTGAGGGTTTCTGGACAATATTTGTTATTGTTTAGTGTTGTTAATTGATTTCCAATAATAAATATATACATACATTTGCATAAAACAAGCATATTTGCCCACTCCCATGTTGATAAGAGTATTAAATACTTGACAAATCTCCCTTTAAGGTTCATTTTGAACAGATACAAAAGAAAAATTGTGATTCATCTGTGATTCATTTGTGATTAATCGCGATTAACTATGGACAATCATGCGATTAATCGTGGTTAAATATTTTTAATCGATTAACAGCCCTAATGCTAATATTTGCTAATTAGCACTGAACACAAAGTACAGCTGTAGTAGGCTGATAGGAGTGTGTCTCATTAGTTTTGCAGGTATTTGATCATGAAACAAAAGTATTAGACAAACAGAAATTTTGACCAGATGATAAAAATATCACAAGTCACTACTGACGTCATAAATTAGAGAAGAGAATTAAAATATGTGAAGGTTGCTGTAAAGTCACTAAAAACTACCAGATAGGTGTACCGGACTTGATGATAAACTCATGCTCTGGAATGTTATTCACTAACCGTGAGAGCGATACTGGTATTGTTTTCACCTTGTGAGTCTGTGTGTGTCATCATAGCAAAATGAGTTCCTGGAGACACCTACTGTTGCGGGAACAACCACAGAAGTAATTTTGAGTACTGTGCCAGGTGTTTATATGATATAATAATATGTCTGCCTGTCTGTCTGTCTGTCTGCAGACACATTTTGGGACCTCGATAGTGCCACAACCGTGTAAGATGCAGTCACAAAACTTCACAGGGGCCATTGCGTTGCGGTTCAGTTGCGTTCAGTTTTATCTGTCTATAATGTTTAACACTCTGACAGGAAATGATCTGAACAAGTATTGACATGATGCATTATGACTTGACATGAAATGTAACAATATACATGAAGAGATATTTTTACATAATATCATATAGGTCTGCAATTTATTATTATTTTTGATTAATTGTTCAGTCCATAAAATATCAGGAATTATTACACGGCTTTGTTGAATACTCGATTCTGATTGGTCAATCACGCCGCTCTATGGTCTGTTATTTATTTATAGCAGACCGTTGCTATGTCTAACAGACCGTTGCTATGGACGCAATTATCATGTCGGACTCTGGAGGACAATTTTTGCATCAAATTATAGATTTCTTAAGTAATTAGCCGTGTAATAAGCAGGATAATGTACAGCTAGCGGGTCATTGTTGTGAAAATAAACCCTGACCGGGCAATGTGGACCCCTTGCATCGCCCTGAAGGGGTTACATAGTACAACTTGTAACATCTAACAATTTCCCAAAGATGTTTTGTTTTGTCTGACCAACAGTCCAAAACCCATAAGTATTCCTTTTAATATCATAGCAGAATAAGAAAACCTGCAAATATGGACATTTGAGAAGCTGAAACCACTGATGTTTTGGCCTATTTGTTTAAAAAAATGACTTGCATAGTTAAACATTTATAAAAAAAATAGTTGCTTGTTTGAGCTCTTATATAGCATGATAAATGAATGAATATATATATATATATATATATATATATATATATATATATATACACACACATATACCAAATATTTGTAACACATTGTTAAATGGTTAATAAATACTTTGTAAAGCATCTATAAACACTATTTAGACTGATAGTTAATACTTCAATGGTTAATCATTGACTACGTAATGTTTATAGATGTTTGACAAACAATTTCATAAACGTTTACAAATAATTTGGGAATCACTAACGAATATTTAATATAGTATAAAATGTTATAATGTGTGCAACAATAAAATGTTAATGATTAGTTTACTAATGTAATCATAATGTAATTGTTATCGTATCTTATCGTCTATGATACAATATATAATTTATAAACAAATTATTTCATATTACACAAACTACTGATAAAATAACAGAAACTATAGCATTACTAATAAATAATAAACATTATTAATTATCATTTCATCATTTGTTAACAGTAAAATAACTATCGACTAAGGTGAATTAACTATCGTTACCATTTAAAATGATGGTTATGATAAAGTGTTACCCAAAAGACAATACGATAAGATATGGTGTCTCCGGTCCAAAGCTCCCATGGGTGCAGTGTTGCTTCTAATCTTCTTCTATGGTGATTATGTGATAATAAAATGACACATGACCTCAGCAGAGGTAATGCAACACAATACAGCGCTGCACAATGACTGGAAGCTGGCCAAGTCATAATACATAGACAAATTATGCAGGTGCATTGTTCCTTAAAGCTTCAGTCAATGTCACACCTTGTACACTCATTTGCTCTGAGACTGCTGTTTGAAAGTAGAGTGCTAATATTTTTCTAGCTTACAAAGCCGACTACACGGTTCAACAGTTGATGAAGCAGAGTCAGGCAGTTTGAAACACTATTTCTACATGAATTATTCACTGTCCTGTCTGCTTTTACAAAGCCCTTGGCTTGGACATGACATTCATGGGAATTTCTGCCGGTAAGTTAATATTTCAGGGGTGGCTAACTAGCGAGCTTTTCACCTTGCCACTCTAAAGACAAAACAGGCATTTAATAAAATGCATTTTTTCCCTCTTTGGTGTTATTTTATCAAGCTGGAGGCTGATAAGTATGAGGCAGAAACAGGGCAGGAAGGACACCATTCATAACATATTTACAGCAGCTGCTTTCCCGACAATCAGCGTAATTAGTTCCACGGTGCTCCAATATGACGACCACTTCAAAAGACATTATTAAAACCATTCATCCAGCACACACACACACACACACAGCCTATATGCGGAGGTAGTTGCCATTAAGCCCACAGATGTATAAACACACATATTCCTGCATGCATATCACACTGCAGACACACACATTCATCAAAGATTGCGGCAGTTGTCATACGCGATTACAGCTCAGAGGTAGAGCAAGCTTTGTTTCCAAATGTCAGGGATTTTATTGTAAGCGGTCACCGTCAGACCTGCTCTTTCTCCCGAGGACCCTCACAGCATTTCACTTGATTAGATTCAATTTGGAGAGCGAGCCGCAGGGCATTAATAACTGTACAAAGGCGTTGTAAAGTACGCACGTCGGTGTGTGTGTGTGTGTGTGTGTGTGTGTGCGCGCGTTAGTGCGTGCGATGTACATTGAGTGTACACTTTAAACATTTCTTTTGTTCTCACAGCACAACCTTTCAAAACAAAGGGCGTCCTTATCTTCACGAAAGCTTTCTAATTGGTTGGGGCTGTGGCTACATCACTGGAGAGCTTGAAGACACTGGGAGAACATTATGCAATTTGTTTCTCCCTCTCTCAGGGTGTCTTTTCTATTTTGTCTCTGTCTGTCTGTCTGTCTGTCTGTCAGGCCTCTCAGAGCAGTGTGTTGATCAAACAGCTGTGGTGTGGCAGATTATTTTCAGAACACGCTGTAAAGCTCCTGACCTCATAAACTACAATAGTGTCAGGGTCATAACTGCTCTGCAGGACAGCTGGCGTTATAACCGCTCAGTCAGTGCAGCACTCAATAAACTCTAATACAATACAACATACAGTAAACTAATAGTTAAGTACACTATTTAGTGCTGTACTGCACATTTGATGCTCTGTACAAGCGTTATAGAGGCCCGCCACTAATTTAATATAACAATAAGGGCTGTCAATCGATTATAATATTTAATAGTGATTAATCGCATGGTTGTCCATATTTAATCGCAAATGAATTGCACATTTTTTTATCTGTTCAAAATGTACCTTAAAGGGAGATTTGTCAAGTATTTAATAAATACGCTGCTCCTTCTTCCTGGAATAATGTACAGAAGGACCTGAAGGTGGGCATGTCTGTAAAGGGGAAACTCGTGGGTACCCATAGAACCCATTTACATTCACATATCTGGAGGTCAGAGGTCAAGGGGACCCCTTTGAAAATGGATTCCTTAGGTTTTCTAGTTTCATATGATACCAGTATCTTCACTCTAGCTTTAAAACTGAGCCCGCTACAAGCTAAAAATGACATGTTGTGTTAATGCATTAAAGAAATACTAATAGTTAAGCACAATATTTAGTACTATACTGTATAAATGATGCTCTGTTACAAGGATTTAAAGGGGCACTCTGCTAATTTAATTCAATAATGTGTTCTGTTCCTCAGGAGGAGCTTTGAAAAATGTATTCTATGACAGAAAGCCTGTGTGGGTGTGGGTGGGGGGCAGTATGGATTATAAAAGACATGGAGGTTTACGAGCCAAGAGAGCCCTAATAAAAGACACTATCAAGTTGCATCGTGGGAATTGTAGGATCCAGCGTTTTTTTGAGTTTGACTCACACTAAGGGTTAGATGTCAGAATATTTCAGACTCTGCTGCTTCAATTTGGAACGTTCTTTTTTTTTTTTTTTTTTTTTTAAATCTGTCTCGTGTGAGTTCCCCAACTTTGTGTAAGTGCAATGCTAGATTGCTGGAATCCCCTTTAAAGGGAACATATGAAGAACTCACTTTTTCAGTGCTTGTGCACATACATTTGGGTATCTGAGTGCCTACCAACCCACAAACTGGGAAATAAGACGACCCGGTCAATTTGTTATGGACTGCCTAGATCAGAAAACATGTGATTCAACAAGCCAATCAGATTTGGCTCCCCTTCCTATGTCATATACCGGCTCATTAGAATATACCACCCACAGCTTGACACAACTGCCTTTGCAAAGGTGCACCATATTTTTCTCACAAGCCAATCAGAGTAGACTGGGCTTTTTCGGGAGGTGGGTCTTATAGAGACAGGTACTAAAACGGAGCGTTTCAGACAGAGGGTGAATACAGGTATATTCAGACAGACAGGATGAGAAAAATAAAGTTTGTTTTGAACATTAAAGCATGTAAACAAGTCTTAGTAGAAACCCAAAATACAACTATGAACCTGAAAATGGGCATGATATGTCCCCTTTAATTTGTCTTAAATTCCCCAAAAGAGGGAACAAAAAGAATAGAATAGATACAGACATCTAAAATAAACAGCGCAACACAATACAAACAAGTTAAGAAGACAAACAACCTGTGCTATACAGGTGAGTTTTCAACCATGATTTAAAAGCACTGACAGATTTCTGACATTATACTGCGTAGTAAACTGATGAATAGTTTGGGCGCCATAAATAGAAATTCTTGTTCTGGAGAAATGTTGCTTGAAAAACTTAACATCAAGTTTGGCTCTTGAGAAAGTCACATACATAGTTGGGAAGAAAGCTTCTGAGTTTTATGACATCTGGGAAATGTTGGAATGGAATTTGTTAAAAATGATGACATTGAAGAGGCACCGAAGTGTGAAGTTAAGGTGAAAATGACTCACCTATTGTGAGGAATGTATGCTGTCCTCTGTTTTAAGTTTGTGACCATATTCTTAATTTTATTTATTTATTTATTGGATAATATTTTCATTGTAAATCTATGTCCTTTTTAACTATGTTTAGCTATTTATTTATTTCCAAGTTTTTTTTGTTTTTTTTAAGAAATAGAAATGCCTGTTCTCCTTTTCATTTGCGTTTCGTCAGACAGACGGCTAAAAGACCTTGATCAGTTTTGTTATGTCTTGTTATTGCTTCTTCTTGTAACTTGTATTATTGTTGCTATTGTCAGTGTGCTACTAGCTGCTTCTACTCCCAGACTCCAGTGAAATACTGTAGGCTGGATCTGTGCCATGCGAGGCCTTACAGTATGCCATTCTAAAATCAATTCTAAAATCTACTGATAGTTAGTGGAAGGAAACAATAGCAGGCGGGATATTAGCATACATCGAGTCTTATTTAGGAGTCTGGCAGAGGAACTTAGCTGTAGACACTTCAAGGGTGACTGAGTTTCTCAAGTAAAAAGTGCATTACAATAATGTAACCAGGATGTGACAAAGGCATGAATGACTTTCAGAGATGACAAGATATGCGGCGGATCTTACTCACATTCCCGAGATTAAAGAAGCATGACTGAACCAGTTTTGTAATATGCAAATTGAAATGCAAGCATGGATTCAAATTTTTATATTTTCATACACAGGCATTACATGACTAGAGCAAGAGACCAGAAATTATTGAACTGCTCGTGCAACAGGTCAGGACCGATGTTTAAACAGTATGTTTCTACTTAAGGTTTGAGCCATCCATCCCCTGAGACAATTATATAAAATGGACAGTCTGCTAAAGTCATCTGTGGCCTGGAATACCTTCAAAATCCAAAGCTTTCTTTCTTTATTCATAGACACAAAACTGATGTTTCTGGTATTGTTTTGACCAAAGGTGGCATTGAAGAAACTACAGTGAATCAATACAGTATGTTACTGGTGTGGCTTTGTAGGATTGGGCTTTGTAATGAATCGTGGCCCATGGGACGAGACAGATGCCACACAAACGAAAGGGAACTGAGCTCAAAGAAAGCTATATCTGTTGATGTTCTAAAGACTAAAGCATACAAACATCTGTCACTCAGGTGCAGCAATATTATTCTCCCAGCACCTCTTTTAATCAAAAACTTTACAAGCAGAGATGGAGAGCAAAGCACTAACAGAGAACAAAATGAGTAGTTACAGTGCAGAGCTTTTGTTTCTACACATCTTTGAAGATGTGAAATAAAACAACTGTACAGCAGGAAAAAGTCAAAGTCCTTACTGCTAGTTCTGATTGTATTGATTTACTTCCAGGCAGCCGTTGTTTTCTATTCACAACATACTAAAAATCAACTTGCAGAGACCTTAAAAGTTTCTAATAATACATTTAGTAATACATCACAGAGAATAAAGGGCATTTTTCTTCTTTGTTGCGTTTAAGGAAACAAGGAAAATTGAGAGCCGTCTGCCAAACAGCAACGTTTAATGCGAAACATGATGAAATGAAATCATCCTTTTTTGCAACATCTGTGTCTGCTTCCTGTCTGTCTTCCTCTCAAAACCGCTCATGAATTAGATGCTTTCAGCAGCTGACTCCTCTTTCTTGGACATCTTGGACACTGAATTTCCCTCGAACACATCATCGCATTTCAAAATCACTTGCAAATGCATATCAATAAAAGCAGGTTTTTGAGTCTTTGTAAGTTGATTGTCTTACTGCACTGCAATGAAAATGAAAGTGCTGAAACAACTAGTTGTTTGACAGACTATTCTGTGGATTGTTTAAGTCACTTATTGAGCATAAATTCCATATATAAACACCTGTTTCCAATTTCTCAAATGAGAAGATTTGCTGTTTTTCTCATAATTGAATATCCTCTGTTGAATATCTTTGACAGACAAAGAAGGCAAATTGACTTGGAGTCGAACTCATGAAGTGCATTTTACACTATTTTGTGAGATTTCATACAGTTAATGAATGGTAAATGGACTTGCATTTATATAGCGCTTTTCTTGTCTTCTGACCACTCAAAGCGCTTCACACTACATGTCAGCATTCACCCATTCACACACACATTCATACACTGAAGGCAGAGGCTGCTAAGGTGCCAACTTTGCCCATCCAGATCTAATCTAAATACTCATTCACACATCGATGGCTATGCCTTCGGGAGCAACTTGGGGTTCAGTATCTTGCTCAAGGACACATCAACATGTGACCCGGAGCAGCCGTGGATCGAACCACCGACCTTCCGATTGGTGGACGACCTGCTCTACCCTCTGAGCCACAGCCGCCCGGAAAGGTTGTTCAATTAATCGTGGAAAATAATCATCAGACTAGAATGATGAATGAAACAATAATCAGGAGAATACACCTAAATCTTGTTGGTATAGATGGCAAGTCCAGGGGATTCATAGTTAATGTGCTAAAATATGAAAAAGTAACAATATAGTCCTTTAAAAAACACAAATATTGCTCTACTGTATCACACTACGCTGAAAGCAACACTGTGGTCCACAGCAGACTGGTAAAGTCATTAGCTACAGCAGCTGTCACGAGACACTCCGCACAATAAAATACAGATCTCAATCTACTCCAACATAGTAAAAGTAATATATGCGCACACTATTTGGTTCATAAATATGACAGAATTATATATACAACGCAGGATGGATTTGATATTTGAGGGAAATATTCCAGTGAGCCGGCTCTTCCTTTGAGGGGAGAAAGCTGAGAACAAAAGGGAAGAGATATGGGTAGACTGTACAGTAATGCAACGTTCGTATATCTTACGAAAAGTTGTTCCTCATTTTTCATGCGTTTTCCTATAAATGTCCAGCAACATGTGTGAATTTCAGCTCATTACATGAATACAGTCTTTTCAAAATGCACTTCACAGGAAACAGCTTAGTTGGGTTAAAGCAACAAAACGTCTCAGTGAGGTTTAGGAAAAGATCATAGTTTGGGTTAAAATAACTCCGGAAGTGGCATAATTTAAGTACAAAAGTTACGTGACAAATCAACATTGACTTCCCGTTTCACACAGGATAGGAACACCGGTCTCCTGGGTGAAAGTCTGGTGCTTTTTTACCCACCCTTCCTTATTGACGATTACGTGGATTACATACACTACGAATTGATTTTATAGAAAATATACGAATTACAGTGCATTACTTTTTGTAGGTATGGCTGAGTCATTCTCAACTACATTGTCAGGGTTTACAATTCTTTTATTATGTTACTTCAAATATATGTGTAAATTTAAGGTTAACCTGATAAAGAAAATGGCATGTTGTTAGCCATGCTATACCTACCATTGAAATTATTGGCAAAAATAGTGAAATCTCACTATTACTGTTACTTGTCAACTAAGTTACCCAGAGTAGGGCCAACTCATGAGTAACACAGTTGACGTGACCCTACTGGGATCAATGGGTAAATATCCTTTTCCTTAAAATATCAAAAAAGTAGTTAATGTGAGCGAAAAAAATGTTCCCCCAATTATAGAAAGCTACAAACAGTGTGTGAGAACAGCCTGAGTAATGCAACCACGCTGTTTATGAGAGAGACAGGAGTACAAGCTCCGACACGGCATTATACCAGAAAAAATTAAAGGATATTTAGTGTAATTACTCCAAATAAAAAAAAAGAAAAATCAGTTTCTCTTCCATAACAAGCATAATAAATCACTCATCATATCTCAGAAATGTGCATACGACATGAAACTCATTAGTTGTGGTTGAAGCAGCTGCTCCGCTGGATGAATAGCTATTGCGACGTTAGATGAAACATCATTGATATCATTGAATTTCAAAACCAGAAAAATAAAAAAGGGCGATCCGCTGCTGCAGATCTCTGCTTTTATTGGGAGAATTTCTACAGCGGCTCTGCAAGCTGGGACTAAAAGTATAGTGGTAATATGAGGGCTGCTGCTGACAGTTAAAAGCAGATCTGCGCTGGCTAATTAAAACCCAAATGTGACTCATGTAAACTGTGTCATTTACATTCAACCAAGCTTAAAAATATTCACGCTGCCCACAAGCTCTGACAAGATCTTTCAGGCAAGTATGCTCATTTCTCTTGTCACAGACGAGCAGGAAAAGGCTGAAAACCATTACTCTCATGCTCGCTGTCACCCGCTGTAGTTCTTAAATCACTCACTCGGCTCAAATTTGCTGTTGTCAACATTTCCACATTATCTGCTCGGCCAAGGAATTTACTGGATCCCCCTGCAGCTTTTGTGGGGTTGGAGAGAAATGGCAAGGCATGTAACCCAGAGCCAATAATGTCACTTTCATATGTGATGTTTTTTTTTTTTTTTTTTAAACACCAAAGCAAATTTAAAAGCTTTAAAAAAAACAGGCATAAAGTAATATATTGGTGAAGAAAAGTGGGAGACAAGAGGAAGAAAGAGGGAGAAGGTTCTTGTTTGGTATTCTCACTCCGTCCTGCAGGCTCTCTGCTCTGTATTGATCTTCGAGGTTGCCCTGTTTCCATTTAGACTCTTCTCATAATATATAACACATCTCTGATTCATCCGCCTTCTCTCTCTCTCTCACTTGTCAATGAGGGGACATGACACTGAGAGGGGTCCATATAAGCAGCAGCAGGCGCCCGATCTGGCTATTGGTTTCATGTTATTGAAACCTGACCAAATAAAGAGGGAACAGCATCTGTCAGTGACACCAAATGGAAATGATGCGTGGGGGGGGCGAGGGCGGCAAACTTGTGTTTCCTAACGACGAGCGAATGAAATGAAACAATGACATAAATTCATTGAATCTGCATGATTCATCGCTTGTCCAATCTGTGAATGACTACTCTATCTGGGATAAAACAGAATGTGCTAGAACATTTCGCTAATTGCGAGCTAGTCTGTGCTGTAAACAAAATCCCATTAATCATGCGGAGGATGCGGCATCAATAAATCGCCGTATTGGAGGAAAACAAAGCAGAAGCGATCACACAGTGTGTCACGAACACTCGGCTTGTTTTTGCTCAAAGGGAGTATAGCTGGAACAATATTTCAGATGTATTTAGTGGATCCGCATTGAACAACATACTGCGTTTGCAATATGACTCAGTGGCCGTCCGTCATCAACATCACACATCAGTCACAGACACCGACTCGCCTTTCCGCTGCTCACCATGTCAGCTGCAAGCTGTGCTCTCACACACACACAAACACACACAATGTACACAACACACGGCTCTTTAAAAAGGGACACTCCGCCTAAAATATATCTTCTGAGGATCAAATGGGGCGATATGGCTGAAAACAACATCATGATATTATCATCATTTTTGTGAATTTCCCCCTAGGGATCAATAAAGTTTTATCTTATTAATACTAGGGCTGTAAAAATATTTAATCGTGATTAATAGCAAATCATTCATACATTTTGTATCTGTTCAAAATGTGCCTTAAAGGGAGATCTGTCAAGTATTAAATACTCATATCAACATGGGAGTGGGCAAATATGCTTGCTTTATGCAAATGTATGTATATATGTATTATTGAAAATCAATTAACAACACAAAATAATGACAGATATAGTCCAGAAACCCTCACAGGTACTGCATTTAGCATAAAACAATATGCTCAAATCATAACATGTCAAACTGCAGCCCAACAGGCAACAACAGCTGTCAGTGTGTCAGTGTGCTGACTTGACTATGACTTGCCCCAAATTGCATGTGATTATCATAAAGTGGGCATGTCTGTAAAGGGGAGACTCGTGGGTACCCACAGAAACCATTTACATTCACATATATTGAGGTCAGAGGTCAAGGGACCCCTTTGAAAATGATAATTTTCTATTTAGCCTCCTTCATGACAAGCTAGTATGACATGGTTGGTACCAATGGATTCCTTAGGTTTTTTAGTTTCATATGATACCAGTATCTGAACTGAGCTCGATACAACCAAAAAATTGCAAGTTGCTTTAAAGAAATTAGTGGCGTTAAAACAAATGTGCGTTAACTTTGACACTTCCAGTTTATTGAGAAAATAACTGTTTAAGTGGCAAACCAGGAGCAGAAGAATGGGACACTAGCAGTGTATTTAGTCATATTCTGGTGAAAATATGACTGTTTGGAACACACTGAGCTTACAAATAAATGGAAATTGGAGAAGTGGTTTATGCTGCAGGACTGGTTTGCGGAGTTTCTACAGATTGTCACGGATTCAAGCTGAACACATCCGCTGGACAAACTTTTTAAAAAGATGCAGAGTTATCAGATACAATGAGCGGAGTGTGACTTTAAGAGAGATCTGGCTCCTACACTCACAGGCCATGTCTGTGCGCTAATTCTTCTAAGATAATCATATTCCCACAAAAGGGCACTGACACCCAGAGGAAATGTTCTACTGGAACTGTACAGAGGGCAGAGAGAGGGAGAGGGAGAGTAACACTCGCACACAGTAATACATAGAAAGAGAGCCCTCCATGCATGCTGGCTCCTGTTCTTAATTATAGTAAAGCACTAAAGTGCCTCATTCATTTCAGCAGGGTGGGGCAGTGGCCTGTGACAAAGAAAAAAAAAAACATTTATATAATTTGCACCTCAATTTATTCAAGTGTGCGGCGCGGGGATTGAGGACACACAGCTATGCGTACAAAAACAAGCATGCACACACACACACACACACACACGCACACGCACACGCACACGCACACGCACACGCACACGCACACACACACACACACACACACACACTGAGAAAATTCAACTTCCCTCAGCTTAATTCCATCCCAGATGTTCTTGCGGTTGACAGAAGGGGGGGAGAAAAAAAAATGCCGTACCACATTTTCAAAAACACACACCCATATTAAATGTTTTCAGTTAAACAGAGAGAAGAGAAGAGAAGAGAAGAGAAGAGAAGAGAAGAGAAGAGAAGAAGAAACAACACAAGCACTTTCCTCCAGTTGATTTATGTGATTCTATTACATTAAACATTCTTTCCCCTGAGCAGGCTCAGCTCCCTAGCAACCATCGCTCGCAGCCCTAATGTGTCTGGCGCGGGGCCAGGGAAAGCTGCCTGCCTTATTGATTGCCAGATTGAAAAGTTTGCATTTAATAGGTCCTGTAATACATGAAGGAATTATTCAGAGGGGCTCCTTGTCAAAAACCCAAATTGGTTCTTTTGACTATCAAAAAACAACAGGGGCCTCGTAACAAATGAGCTATCAGGAAAAGCTCTAAAGGGCCCCTTTTGTGTTTGTGGATGAAATTATACGTACAGCTTTGGCTCCTCATAATTATCGGAGTCATGAGGAAGTAAGCCCAGTCCCGCAGCAGTTTGTGAAATAGTCTCAAAATTTAATGTATAGATTTGTGTGCGTAGCCACGAATTTAAATTTTTTTTCGTGATGGTCAGCATGAAATCAATTTGTATGTAATCTACGTAATTGTTAACCGGAAAGTATAGAGAGCGGCGAAACGCTGTGTAGGGAGTAGGTCAGGGTAGTTGGGTGGGTCAAAAAAAATCACAGGACTTCCGCCCAGGAGACCAGTGTCCATGTCCCGTGTGAAAGTCAAAGTCGATTTATTTGTCACGTAACTTCCGTACTTAAGTTAAGGATCTTCCGGTGTTATTTAAACCCAAACTGCGATCTTTTCCTGAAGCTAAGTAATTTTGTTGCCTAAACCGAAACAAGTCGATCTTTACCTAAACCTAACAAAGTAGTTTTATTTTGAAAAGACTGGAGCCGAAATTGACGCGTGCTGATGTTACTGGACATTTGTAGGAAAACGCACTAAAATCCGTTGTTGAAAGTCGTGCTGAACGTCAAACGCAGGACTTTCGGCCAGAAGACCGGTGTGCGTGTCCGGTGTGAAACCACAAGTCACGGTTGATTTATTGGTCACGTAACTTCCGTACTTAAGTTACACCACTTTGGATGTTGTTTAAACCCAAACCACAATCTTTTTCTAAACGTAACTAAGTAGTTTTATTTTGAAAAGACTGGGGCAGAAATTGACACATGCGTCACGTGTTGCTGCACATTCGTAGGAAAACGCACAAAAAATACGTTGTTGAAAGTCGTGCTGAGCGTCACGAAAAATTTGTGTCTATGTACATGAATCAAATAGATTTGTGACTATTTCACGAACTGCCGTGAGACTGTGTTGGATGAAGAGAAGTTGAAACCGTAATTACTACGGGGTTAGAGGCCGCGTTGTCCCTTAAGAAGAGGAAGACAAGTTTGCGCCGTGTTGATCCCCTTTGTGTAGTGATGGATCGGCCCTAAACACTGCTCGCTGTCTGGTCCCCGGCTGCATCCTGACTAATGAAAGACTACTGCTGGGTTTTGGGGGTCAATCCACTTATGGCGCAGTCAATTCTGCAAGTACAAAACAAGTCGCTCTGCAAGAACCCAAAATGTGCAAATACCACAGAGAGCAAATTTAATCAACTATCTTTGGTTGCAGCAATACAGCTGCCTTTTGACTACACAAACAAGCGAAGCCCCTCTCCATGTCTCTCTCCCTCTCCTCAAAACGAGCTTAAAAGCTTTTACACCCAGGTGATGATACTCTATCTGCTATGACGGCCACTCTCATTTGTCACGCGGCTCTGTCCGACACAAACTCAATTGAGCAGCTGTGATCAGAGATCTCAGAGGTTGTCAGCGACAGAGAGAAAGAGGGATACATGGAGAGGTTTCCTCGGCTCAGCCTGTAGCAAGAACAGCATTTCCAACCGCACATATCCTCCTCTCCTTGCAGAATGAAATGGATGACATGTTTGGCTTTAAATGTATCTTTAATGGGACAGCAAGTTCCCATTTGAGTGAGTTCTGCGGGAGCAAAAAGAGGAAGAGGGAGAGAGAAAAAAACACATCTTATCAGGAGATTGGGAATTGGGTCAGGGAAGGAATTACATGCCATTCTAGATCAGAGTTGCCGTGTGTATTTCCTCGAAAAAGAAGAAGGGCCCCTCATTATCAACTTATTTCTCAGGGTGTATGCTGTGTAAAAGGAAACATGATTTAATATGTTTTCAGTAAAAGAATGAAGCACAAATAGAGCAGGAGGGGGGAAAGGAATAATACTAGAGGCTATTTGAGACAGGCATGTTTCCCAATGGTAAAACTGTAATGAGGAAGAGAAGGGGGGGGGGGGGGGGGGTGTGTTGGAGATGTTTGGGGGGAGAGAGGGGGGGGGGGGGGGTTGTCATTCAGCATGGCTCCATTGTGGATTCCTGTCATTATATAAGAACCTCTCTCTCTCTATCATCAGATCTGTGCGGAGGAGGAAGGCTTTAAATAAACAGCCCGTCGAGTTAAGCCAACTGGAACCCTTTTCAATAATTACATCCAGCACAATACTCAATTTACATTGCATTTATTTAGCTGGAGGACTTGACAATGTGGCAAAGAAAAGAGTGACATTAGCAGCGGATGATAACAACTAGAGCGGTGCGCTCCCCAAGGGGAGACGTTTTAGTCTGTGGCTTAGAGGGAGACTTTACAGATAGCAATATGTCATTAAAAACCAGCAACCATCTGCTCACATTTCTTCTTTATGTGCCGTCATTGATATGAAGCGTATTGAAGACGCAAAATCTCCAGAAATGCAAACTGTAGGATTCTCTCTGAGCACTTAGTTGTGATTACACATTCTAACAGCGCCACAAAAGAAGAAAACAACCACTAACAATTGTTTTCTCTCCGCAACCCCTAATGATCTCCGTTTGAAGTTCCCCCGCTCGCTCCTGCACCAACTGTTTTCACAAGACTGCCGTAGTGTTATTCATGTGACAAACACACACACACACACACACACACAGTATCTGGCTAAAACAAGCAGGTAATTTCTGATAAACTGCGACCAGCCTGGCTCTAAACTTATTCATTCCAGATTACAGAAGGCAACCTCTGATGTGGCAAACCTCCGCTTTACCAACAGTGAGCTGTAATCACTGTAATGCAGCACACATGCAGTGTTTGTAGCTGCTTGACTCTCACATCTTACAGGAAAGATATGAACTCCAGTGGAGAATATCTACTCGCTGCGATAACAACTTTATGTTCACTGGTCGCTTTTTATTTCTCTCTGTAATATTTTTTTTTTAAGTCCAATATGAGATGAAAAGTACAGTGGGAGATATTTTTTAGGGTTATGTTTAGGGCTATCAATAGATTAGAATATATAATCGTGATTAAGCGCAAATTAATCACACATTTGTATCTGTTCAAAATGTACCTTAAAGGGAGATTTGTCAAGTATTTAATACTCTTATCAACATGGGAGTGGGCAAATATGCTGCTTTATGCAAATTTATGTATATACTGTATGTATTACTGGAAATCAATTAACACAAAACAGTAACAAATATTGTCCAGAAACCCTCACAGGTACTGCATTTAGCATTAAAAATATGCTCAAATCATAACATGCAAACTGCAGCCCAACAGGCAACAACAGCTGTCAGTGTGTCAGTGTGCTGACTTGACTATGACTTGCCCCAAACTGCATGTGATTATCATAAAGTGGTCATGTCTGTCTGTAAAGGGGAGACTTGTGGATACCCATAGAACCCATTTTCATTCATATATCTGGAGGTCAGAGGTCAAGGGACTGCTTTGAAATTAAACATGCCAGTTTTTCCTCACCAAAATTTAAAGCAAGTTTGGAGCGTAATTTAGCCTCCTTCTCGACAAACTATTATGACATGGTTGGTACCAATGGATTCCTTAGGTCTCTAGTTTCATACGATGCCACGATCTTCACTCTATCTTTAAAACTGAGCCCGCTACAACCTAAAAATCGCAAGTTGCGTTAAAGAAATTAGTGGCATTAAATCGAATTTGCGTTGACGCGTTATTATCGTGTTATTATCATGTTATTATCGCGTTATTTTGTGTAACCCATCCACGGATTATGTTTTTTTGTATACAGTATTATAACGCAGTTGCATGTTATTGTCATTTCATTTCATGACAACAACATGAATCATAGAAATTCTTTGGCAACGCTCTTCTCTGTTGTCTGAAAACTTGCCAGTCATAGTGATGAGGCTATAAAGGATCAAAAATACAACTGGAATCAATTAGCTCCTCATGACGGCAGAATAATGAATTATCAGTTTACAGCATATTTATCTTCGTCTACTCAGCTGTTCTTTCTCACATTTCATAATAATAATCTTTAGAAGGATTAGTAAAGGTTGCACCTACGACATTGGAACATAGCGACTCTGTGACTCAGCTATTGTTAACTTTAGATATTATCCTCTGACACGTCGGATGAAACAACAGCTTCCCCTGAGTTATGGCTGAGGGGAAAATCAGGGGGAAAAAAACAAGACTGGCTGAATGCCTCTCATTTTGCCAAGTGCTCCTCAGGCCAGTACATAACAAGGAAATGGACTGACAGGTTGAGAAAGAGGACAGAGAGAGGCATCAATGATCTATTGTTTGCAGCCAAGGCGCTCCTTCCAACTCCTCTGGCAGTCGATATATCAAAGGAACCAAAATATATTACACCATCTGCACCGAGATATTTTACAAATACAAATGACGTCATTTGTGTTTCTTTGGCTTAATAAAAGCATTAAGAGCAGTTATGTACCCAAGCAAGTATGTGTGAGCATGCACACACACAAACACACACACTGCTCCCACCAAAGGTCTGGAATCTATCAAAGCCCCCATTGCAATTACCTTTCAATGCGGGCAAAACGCATTACCTCTGTGCTGTGAAATGAACGCTATGTTATTCCTACAAGGCCATAAGTCGATCTTCCACACTGTGTACTACAGTGTACATCCTGCAGCTGGCTACGTGACCCTCTTGCATCAGTGCTGCCTTTCACATTACGACAGATATTAAGTGGATGTTGAGAAAGCTGATCTGCAATCGGCGGCGAGAGCTATATTTTTCACCTTGGCACAGGTCTGACTGGAAGTGTTTTCCCAACACTGTAATGCTAAGGTAGAATTAAATGGGTATTTAATGTGAGAGCGCAGTTGTTCACACACCCTCACATACTGTGGAATTCAGGCTATTATTATCAATGTGCGCAGCTCAGTCTTATTGAATCATGTTCCCACAAAGCTTGTAAAAAAAGTGAGCCACGATTCAAGTTTCTAAGAGATGGAACTGGATCTCTTACACTCACATTTAATTGGAAACTCACAATATGAAGCAACTGCACAGAGAGCAACAACAACAGAGTATCCCTTCTGAGACTACGTAAATCTTTTGTTTATTGTTGATATCAAATGAAAATGTATCTCCACTCTCTAGATTCTCTTGTCCGAGATAAAGGCACATGAACACGATCCGCATTATCAGAAATAGTTGAGTCCATGCTGTTCATATTCAGCGGTTGGAAGAAGCATGCAGGTCCTTTGTCTAAGCAAAAATGTCACTTAAGTAAAAGTACCTAAGTATTATGAACAAAATGTATTATAAGTATCACAATGAAAAGTACTCATAGGCCTCCTCGTCCTCAAAATTGCTCCTATGAGTATACTCATATATTAATGGATTATGATTACTGATGCATTAGTGTATAAGTAGCATTTCACTATAGCTGCTTGAAGAGGAGCTAATTTTAACTATTTTATACACTGTTGGGTAATCTGTAAGAATGCATCATATCTGAGTTTTAATGACGTGTATGTAAAATCAACTGATAAATAAAGGAAGTGGAGTAGAAGTAGGGCTGGGCGATATGGAGAAAATCAAATATCATGATATTTTTGTCCAAATACCTCGATATTACGACGATATTGTAGGTTTGAAAATTGATGCTTTTAAAAAATATTTACATAATAAGATTTTTGAATAAATAATCATCAGTAATGTGGATATAATGACTAAGTGGATAAAGGCAAGTAATAGAATAGGTAGAACAGTCGGGGAAGTTCAGAAAATGACATCAATTTACTGTAATGCAGCCTTTAAAACCAGTAAAAGACAACACTTATACCATATTACGATATCCAAAATAGACGACATTATTGATATAATATCAATATATTGCCCAGCCCTAACTAGAAGTATAGAGTAGCATAAAATACTCACGTAAAGTACAAGTATCTCAAATCCGCACTTAAAGCTGCAGTTGGTAACTTTGAGCAAATATGATAAAAAAAAAATATTTTGAATAAAACTGTCCCTATATCCTGACAGTAGTGCATGAGACAGGTCATCTTAAAAAAACATGTTCCTCTGCCTCTTCCTGTGCCTATAATGGCATTTGCAAGATTTCACAGCGCCCAAACAAAAACAACCAATCAGAGCCGAGCAGTCTCTAATGCAGTCAATCACTGCTCGGGAAACTCGCGAACTCCGAGCACACTGTCAAGCTAGGCAGCGCTGATCAAATATGAATCAATATTCTGTTACTGTAATGCCTATTTCTCTCCTCAAATGTTTCCAGAATCATCTTGTAGTGCACAGTTTAGCTGTAAAATGAGAAAGTTTGCATTATAGTAACAGAATATTGATTCATATTTGATCAGTGCTGCCTAGTTTGACCGTTTGATTGACAGCTCCTGTAGGCTACAGACTCCTTCGCTCTGATTGGTTGTTTTCCTTTAGGAGTGGTGGACTCTTGCAAATGTCATTAAGACCACAGGAGGACACAGAGGAACATGATTTTTTTCATAGATTATCTGTCTCACGCACTACTGTCAGGATGTAGTAATAGTTTTATAAAAATAACTGCAGCTTTAAGTACAGAGTAAATTAGTTACATTCCACAACTGCTCACGATCATTTCACTATGTCGTGTCCCCCTATACGCCCAACAGGGCGTCCAGAAGATCAAATGCAGTCTTACATGCATTCATAAAGCAGATGGGCCGGCACGCTCATAAAATATGCAGTTATTAATTGTACAAT
Organism: Sebastes umbrosus; assembly: GCF_015220745.1. Classification (NCBI taxonomy): domain Eukaryota; kingdom Metazoa; phylum Chordata; class Actinopteri; order Perciformes; family Sebastidae; genus Sebastes; species Sebastes umbrosus. The sequence goes on along the minus strand of NC_051278.1, from coordinate 31,086,605 downwards.
CTGTGATGTCTAGGAGGCCTACTGCACAGCACGCAGAATCACCCATAGAATGTCAACATAACATATCAGGGAGACGTGTACAAAAGGCAGTTCAGCACTGAAATATTAATGTTGCAGTCATACTTGAAATGAGCATCATTTTGACAAAGACGAATATAGAAATCTCTCCAGAAAGGCTGCTGGTTGGGTAACACTTAAATGTGAGTCAGAGTGTAACTGGAACGAGCAGGCAATTTGTTTAAGAAAAGAAACACACTATCTCAGATAAAAAACCTCCTGATTCATTGCGATGTCAAGGCTTTTCCATAATAAAAGAATAATAAAAAAATATCGTTAAATAAATCCATCAGGAGATTTGTCTTAGAAGCAGACGAGCTAACGTGTTATCAAAGAAGCGCACTCCCTTTCTGTCTATTTAAGATGCCTGGAAGAGGTCACATCAATAGCATCTCTGTTGTTCCAGACCTGACTAATGGAGAGAAGAGAGACACAACTGTTGTTTCAGACCTCGCTAATGGAGAGACGGAGCTCTTCATTTCCTCCGAGGCCATTCTCATTGTTTAACCATCCACACCAGCCTTCAGCCCCCTCCCTGTCGGAAAACACATTATGTGACATTCCAGAAATAAAATAACACAAATTATTAATGAATATAGCTATCCGAAGAATCGGAATTTGATTACGGTGCGAGCCATAACAGGATATGGCTCGGGTTGTAGGGTGGTCTCTCTCTCTCTTTCTCTTTCTCTCACAGTGTGTCTTTCTCCCATTCAAATTCGAGGCATGCTCAAACATCTAATAGATTTTTCCACCCCGGCACACAATTTACTGCTTACAGATTTAGAATTCTCTGGCTTCCGGCCAGTCAGAAGTGAATTAATGATATGAGCACATCAGCGAGGAAAAACAGCTTGTGATTCTCTCTCCTACAGGTCTGAGCATAATGAAGAAGATACTGCCATAAACCCTCCCAACACCACCAAAAAGAAGAAAAAAAAAACATACCAGAGAAGGAGAGAGAGAGGGGAGGGTGGTGAGAGAGGCACATAATCAATACAAACACTCCATTAAATTACTTCAAAAAGGGATTTTGGACAGTTTGTAGAATTAGTTCTGCGGAAAAAAAAGCAGATGGGGAAGCAAATATGTTCGAGGGGCGGAAAGCAAACAAGTGCAAATGCTACAATCTGCCACATATTCTGAATGGAGGAGTACAGTGTGGCGTGTCTCACAAAAGCATTCTTTCTCTGCCGGAGTCACAACATACCATTACTCTTGTAACACCACGACACTTCCTCTTTATCTTTTCCAAGAAACCGCTTTACTCCTTCCCACGTAGCAGTCGGAACATAAAACATTTTCATGTGTGATAGTGAGTCAAATATTGTTCTGTATTGTCACCAAGACAAATCAGCCGTGAGAAGACAGCATCTGTCTGTTTCCTTATCACCAGCTCCTGCCCGCATAAACATTCAGCGACGCTCTGAACAGTCTCTGAAAAGGGACAGAATCTACCCTCTACATCAAATTGAAATGTTCCGACTGAAATATTGTCGGGATATCAACTCGGGGTATGTGTGCCAAGCCTGGCATCCAGATCAGATGTTGCATCAGAGGGAAATACAGTGGTTCTATCCCCGAGCGGGCCAGGCTGTAAAGAATCTTGAAATGCGGCGATATCGCTCCGTGCCTCACTGGCCTACTGCACCTTCCAGCTCAATCACTGTATTCGTTTAGCTCCGAACACATAAAGTAATGTACTGCTGTGTCCCAATTCCAGACAACACAATAATTCTGAGCAGTGTAGAGTGTGTGCGCCATGGAAACGTGACAAAATTAAAGTATTGAGACTTTAAAAAAAAGGCTTAATTTTGGAGTGTGCTGTTAATTGTTCCACAATGCAACGCACAAAGAAACAGGCCTTTCTCACATCAGACATGTTGACTTGTCACAGTAGGAAAAGCACTAAACAATAATATTAACGTTGGCTGAATTCCATCTGGCTGCTTTGATTTCAGGTATTGTACATGCTGGCTCACTGTCACTCACACTTTGAATAGAACAGAGCCATCGTTAGTGTTATTGGTAACAACAAGTCAAAATGTGATGCTGCTCACAGCTGAAAAACATTTAAAAGGTCTTATTGATAACATTTTTATGTAGGCAAATATTTTCAAAATAATAATACATCTACAGAGCCTTTAGAAAGGTGCCGAATAAAAGTGTGGCTTTTCCTTAAAAAAATGATTATGATTGCGAATTAATCATTTTAAAAATGTTGGGCGGGTCCGATATGAATGTTTTGTTTATCTCTGTGGAAGATATCTACCGTCTGGTTCCCACTTCTAACAAGGCTTGTGAGCCAATAGTTAAAAGACGATGGTATCATGTGGTGTCTCTGGGTTGTCACTTAGAGTGGAAAAAACAGATAAATGGCTGAGATTGACGGTAAGTGTCTGGCAACGACTTGTTGTGAAGTAAATGCAATGGAACGAGGAAGGGAGAATGTGATATCTAGTAGTTGAATGTTATCGATAGCACCTTTAAATTAATGACAGACTTGAAAAAACAAATTAATTCCAAAGTTGCGGTGTGATTCATTCCTGTTAAGTATAAACTGGTGTAGTTTGTTGACTTTTTATATGCAAAAACAGTATATAAACTACAGTATATAGCACAACTATATACTCTATAATTAGCATGTATTATGGAATTAGGACACGGCTTATAATGCAGTTTTGCAGCTCAGTTGGTAGAGAAGGTCGGCCATTTATCGTAGCGTTGGTGGATGGATCCCTGTCCCCTCCTGTCCACATGTTGACGTGTCCTTGAGCAAGACACTGCATCCCAAACTGCTCCTGATGTATGTGTATGGAAATATAAGTTGCTCTGGACAAAATGAATGTAATGCACTTCACCTAAAATATACAACATGCAGAGTAATAAAGGTCAGTTGTGGATTAAAGGAGGAAAATGCCATAATGTCATTCATTTTATACATTCAACTCAAGTGCATTTGGATTCAAAATCCATCACGTCCACCACAATTTGACTCTGGACGTTGATGGAGACACTGGATGGAAATCATCAATCAAAGCACACCATTTTTAGCTTTTCATAGCGGAAAGAGATGCATGAATAACATGTCTTTCCTTGAATAATAATAACTGACCTTCATTACCATCACTAACTGAATATTCCATGAAAATGCTCACATTTTTTCAGCTATCTAATCCATCATGCGCCCTGGGCTTTAGTGTGATTCACTGTATAAATTGGTCGGATGAATCGACAGAGGTACAACCGTTTTAATATGCAGCACTGCAGAAAGCATCTAATATCTTAAACAAATATTTGTCAGAGATAAGATATTATTTTTTTAATTTTACGGTATCATTTACTTTAATTTTCCAAATGAGCTGCAGCACAAAAATAATATCAGAAGTCAAGGGGAGGGGTTGACTACTTTTGTAATACACTGTATATTTATTTTCCGCCTGCATGGTTATATGAGATGTTTTCTCAGACAGCGCTGATCCTCGCCGTGCTGAGGGATGAACCATCTACTGATGATACTACAGGTGAGGGCAGGAGTCAGGAACACCATCTATGTTCTCTGAATGCAGGAGTCACAAGCTTTGACCTTGTATAATCCTCCACATCATCTCAACTCACAATCTGCTCACTGGCCTCTGCGCTGAAGGCTCCAATTGAAAAAAGACAAGACAGAAAACCTATTGAGCTATTTTGTGAGCAAGAGCAACCCTGTGTTTCTTTTTCTGCTTTTTGTTTTATTATTTTCTTTCTACAGCTCTCTGTTTCTCCCGGCTAAAGCCAACAAACTGTATCAGCAGATACAGCTCTCCGACGCTCGGCCTCCTAGTATACGACCAGAAACCAATTTCGGCAGGCAGCAATGAAAAAAAAAAAAAAAAAAAGAATCAGGCCAGTTCTCTGGGGAGAGATAGAGGGGCAGAATGTAAACTTCCCTGGCAAGCCATCCCTGGTGGATTGAACAGTAAAAAAGAAGCTCTAATGCTCACTCCAATACAAGATAAACTGAGTGGACAGTTTGCATTACCTGATTAAGTGAATCACATTACAGATTATGTAAGGACTGAAAAATACAATACATCACTCTTCATGGACTCGTAGAAATGTGTTATTACTGTCCTCTTGGCTTGGAATGCTGTATGTGGGAAACTACAGTGTGTTCAATGGGATTAAATGTCCTTTGTGTTTGTTATATGGAGACCACAAGAAGACTTGATTGTTCTATTTTTAGATACTTGAAAAACAATACGTACTTATATGTTTGTACGTTAGATATGAGCTATAGCCTACAGCCAGCAGCTGGTTAGCTTAGCTTGTGACAGTTACGACAAAGAGGAAGACGTTACTGAGCTCAGTCAAGAAATTGTCCCCCACATTTTGCAGGGATTAAACAAACAGGATAGAACACGTACATTTGTGTTGCTTTACATTTGATAGACAGAGCCAAGCTAGCTGTTTCCCCCCATTTCCAGTCTTTATGCTAAGCTAAGCTACTGGCGGTAGCATCATATTTGCTGTACAGACACAAGGGTGATCTCAATCTTCTCATCTAAATTGCGGCAAAAACAGACTGTTACATTATAGAGTAACATTTTTTTAGTTCTAAAGGTCTATGGGAATGTTGCCCGCTTAGGTCAGCCGCACTTTTTAAAACACTGCGTTTCAAAGCCTGGCGAAAGCTGGAATATAAATGATGATACCAATCATCTCTCTGCCTCACAGGTTTCAGAGTCACAGCTGTCGATGCTGCAGGACAGCAGCAAAGGTCACTTGTTTCTCTAATTAATTCCTCTACTTTGTGCGGGCATCTTTGGTTTCACTCTTTATGCATTTCCGAGGACAGAATGGAGCTTTGTTCACAAACCATAATGCTCCATGCATGTAACGCAGATCAAGAACAATACAATTGCCACTCTGCTATTTCCGACACATTTGTCTCGTAATATTTTTCATATGTTGCCTGTGAGACACAAATACATAACAGTGCGCTTAATTCACATTGGCAGCGCGCCAGGAAAAGTTAGGATATGCACTTGGAAAAAAAAAAGAAAAAGAAAAGAAGAACAGTTTCCCTCGATAACAATGGCACACTTTATTGCTCTTTAGCTCACAATGGTTTTCTGTGCAGCTTGTGGTATTGCTGCAGTATCCTGTTATGGGGAACAATCCAATTCCTCTGACATAGTTACAGATCAGCCTGAGAATAACAATCAGCAAATACATCATTCAAGTAAAAACAGAGAGCAGCCACTTCGGGCTGTTCTATTCATAAATACAATCCGACAAAAAGAGCATATAGACTAGCTGCATCATAAAAAAGTCAGTCTAGTCAATGAGCCAATATTACACAGAATTACAGACATTCTGCTACAGGATGCTTTACGGGTGCTTTTATATCTGATCTGCTGCTGCTGTGGCATGAATATTTCATTCCGGTAGTCAGCAGCATTGCAGTGGCATATTTCATATTTCTATGCAAACCCTTGCTTGGAGTAACGTGCATTTGCATTTGAAGAATAAGTGATCTCTCTCGCTCTTTCCCCAAACTCTTTGCCCCGCTCATATTGTTAGACTGTCAACAACTGACACACGCCAAAGACGTAGCGAGCAAACAAACAAATGGATAAGTGAGTGCACACCACTGATTGTCGGTGTGTAGCACGTGTGCACGTGTCCATCTATGTGTGTGTGTGTGTGCGTGTCTCTGGTGCACTGCCAGAGTCTGAGCCCGTTCTGCTGAGTGGGCAGATTCTCTGGCGGAGTGTCCCATCGGAGTGACAAGTGCATTTAGAAACAGCCTGATGGAGTCATTAACGGCAGCGCTGCTCATTAGCAACACACGCACGCACGCACACACACACACACACATAATCACACGCACACACGCATACACACACATACACATACATACACACATAACCGCTCAGTAACAATAGCGTCACCGTCAGGTTATTACTCTGGCAGCAGATAAATCTATAAAATCCCGACGATGCAGCACGTTTATAGAAAGCCCTGATATGGAACATAATATCATTTAAGAAGCAGGCTGACACATCTATTTGTGAAAGCGAGCAATCACACACACGCGCACAAGCACAATCAAACCGTATTGATTACAGGAATAACAACAAAGCATCCATTATTGATCCTCTTGTCCTTTTTGCGTATGAGATTCAAGCAATATCAGGTAATCAAGGGCATTACGGCATCACACAGAAACACAGCACAGCTTCTCTTCCTGGAAGATCCCGAGCAGAAAACAGTACAAGGCTCATCAATAAACCACGCTTTTCTACAGGAAAAACAGGCTCGTGTTTTTAAGCCTAAAGCAGTTTCACTTCCACAAAGGCTTTAGGCATAAAATGATTATTAAAAATGAATTAATTGAGGATTATATAAAGCTACATTTCTGGCTTTAAATCACCCGGATACATACTTATAACCTGACAAGACGCGATGGTATTTTTAGCATATTTGATTATACCATTATAATCAGCATTAGGCATTACATCACAGCCATGTGAGAGGGAGGCAAATAACTGGGAAACGGCTTCAAAGGGAACATTATGTTCTTTCTGATTATTAGGCTCAAATGCCAGAGTTTCCTATTTGCATCGGATGAGTCATCCGCAGAGACAGCCAGCTTTATGTTGGGCCTGATTCATAGGTAACGCTGCCGTGAGACCCCAAGAGCCCGGTGCGAGAATCAAACAATCACCGACACTTAATGGCGCCGTATACGTGATGAATACGCCAGACAACCATTCAGACAAAAACAGCAATGATCCTTAAAGCTCCGGAGATATACACAGCCAATTATGATCTGAACTGATGGATAAGAAGGTGTCAGAGGTGCCGCAGACTGCAGTTTGATGTGACTCAATTATTTAAAGCTGAATTATGCGATTTTTGCAAACGCTGCCTTTGTTGTTGTCGCATTCGGAACAGAGCTGTTATACGGTAGGATGTTAATGCGTTGGCAAACACGCTGCCATTACCTCTATCCTGCCTCTATTAGTGTGATTCTCAGCTCATTATAGCGGGAGGAATTCCAACTACATACTGATGAATTACTCCAGTCAAGACAACACTTGTTAAACCAACCAAAGGACAATAAACATAAGCTGATTTATGGCAGAGACAGGACACAAATACATAAACATTCAACACAGCAGCGCAGAGAAACACTGCAGTAACCTTTTGGAAGGAAGAAATGCTTTAAAAATAACCTTAAAAAAAAAGAAATTGAGGTTTCTGCTGACGCTCACCTAGCTGTGCCCTTTCCCGCTGGACATCCTTGAAGTTGAGCCCGCTGGTCAGGGTGCTCTCCCGGTAGCGGTGGAGGGCCTCCCGCCTCCCGTTGGTCCCCAGCTCTCGGAGCACGGAGGGTTTGAGAGGCTCGGCCTTCAGACAGTTGGTCCATCCTGAGAAGTCTGGTACCGTCCACTTCACCAAGTCCTCCAGCCGCACAATCACCTTCTCCGACACCGCAATTACCTCGTGCTGAAAGGAAGCGGGGCACAATCCCAATTACAATCAGAAGCGCATGAAGGGAGTTACATAAATGCAACTGTATCAAGGTCATGGATCGTTTACTTTTGCAACAATTTTATGACTATGTTTGAAACAGTGTTGTTGAACAGATCATAGGCTGTATATAAGAAGTGGACTGCCGTTTGGAAGCCTGGAGTTCGGCTTTTTGGCCGTTGCCATCTTGTTTTTTTGCACCCAGAGGTGACACGAGAGTGTGGAGCTAAGTACAACCGAACGCTGAATAAGACATTTTTAGGTGACCAAAAATGTTACAATTAAAGGCAGGGTTGACGATGTTCTCCAGTCTCCACTATTTGTTCTATTGGTTGAAATGGTCTTTACACCCCGACAGCGATCCATTACTGATGAGCTCTGAAAAAGGACCGGAAAAGAACCGTCATCTATAGCTGCTGTAATCCTGTAAAAACGTCTACCAATCACTGCCTCGCGGTCCGCTTGGAAAGAACCAATCGGATGCCTCCCTGCCTCCCTGCTCGTATTCTACCTTTGGCGTGCACCAGCCTGAACTCAAAGCGCGTCGCCACCGCAAGTTTCCTGGAGAATGGAAGAGAAAAGTCAGCCCTGCAGTAGCACTGCCGCCGTTACTTGTCATGAGGTAGCGTTGTTGAGTTGAGGTCCTCTCTCCGCTCTGTGTCTGTGAAGTAGTTACGATGCGGCGGTGCTCGTGCATGTGTGTGTGGGGGGGGCGTTGCCTTGGAAGGAGCCCCGAGGAGAGGGGGGGGGGGGGGGGGGGGGGGTTTAGATGGAGCTCCTGAGGCTATGCTACTTTCAAATTATGCTAGCTTTCCAACATCGTCGACCCTATCTTTAACTTTCATGAGCTGAAAACACACTGTGACAAGCCGTAGTAGCGACGGTAGCCCCGCCCTAAAGCATCCCCTGCTTTTTGGTCTATTTGACTCTAAATGGGACCATAATTTACTAAATGAACATCATGCTGTATTGCAGAAGACAACTAGCGATTGAGACCATAAACTGTTTACAATGTTTACTGAGGTAATAAATCAAGTGAGAAGTAGGCTCATTTTCTCAGAGACTACTATACAATCAGACTTCTTTTTGCAACCAGAGGAGTCGCCCCCTGCTGGCTGTTAGAAAGAATGTAAGTTTAAGGTACTTCCGCATTGGCTTCACTTTTCAGACACGGAGGTAGCCCACTGATACAGACACATATTCTAAAAACACCACATCTGCAGGTACAGTAGGCTATACATGATGGAAATCTATTTCACAAACAATTTGGGATTAAAAGAGCACATTTTTACTCTATCTCTATACCATACTAATGCCAAACATGCCATTCTGATACATTTTTACATCTATACATTTTATTTCTTTTAAGCATTTTTAAACTTACAAAGTGTACCTGATATTTTCAGTTCCATAAATGTGCCCCCTTTTACAGAAATACAGTGATTTTTTTTTTTACATTAGTCCCGACCCTTTGTTTCTTAAACATACATATTGCTCTCAAATCATTTGGACTTTTTCTCCCTATTTTAAACATCTTTTGGATGCTTTCAGGAAGTCATTTCTTTTTGACTTCATACATGATTTGCGCTGTTTTAAAATCTACCAAGTCTCTGAATTTTAGAGCCTTTAATTCAATAAGCAGCGGGTTAGGTGGTTCGTAATGAGTAGTTTTGTTTACAATTATAGCCTATAGTCTTTAGAAGTAAAAAAAAACTTGGATTTATTTTATGAGTGTTTACCCACACTTCCACACAGTATGTAACAGCGGTGGAATAAGTATGCAGATCCTTTACTTAACTAAAAGTAGAAATATCTAAAAATACTCTCTTACAAGTAAAAGTCCTGAATTCAAAATGTTACTTAAATAAAAGTACAGAAATTATATTAGCAAAATGTGCTTAAAATATCAAAAGTAAAAGTATTCCGTTCAGAGTGTTGTATTATTATATTGTATTATATTATATATTGTATTGTATCATAATATATATATATATATATATATATAGTAGTAGTAATAGTATAGTTTATACGTGTATCTCATGTTTTTTTAATGTAAAACCTTAATCAGCAAAGTAACTAGTAACTATATGTGTCAAATAAATGTAGTGGAGTAAAAAGTACATTATTTCCCTGAAATACAGTGGACTAGAAGTTGCATAAAGTTGCATAAATAAATACTCAAGTGAAGTTCAAGTACTTCAAATGTATACTCATTACTTGAGTGAATGTACTTAGTTACATCCCACCACTGATAAGTCATATGGCGGTATAAGGTGAACAAAATCAGGGTAAAAAAAAGAAAAAAACAGGATTAAAATAAGGATAAAGATCAGAATCAGAATCAAAATCAGAAGCCAGCAGAAGAAACAGGACGAACAACAGGACGTCCTTATTTATCAACTAAATTGCTATGAGAGTCAAGTAGCATTACGGCTGTGGATGCACATTAATGTAAGTCAATTACGGCACCATGAATATGGATGATGTGGATGATTGCTGAGTTGAATTTACGCCAGCAGTTAAATCAATGTCAATGGGGACATAGATGTTTTTAGACTTTTTGATTAGCATTTAGGAAGTCAGGCTCCAGATATTCACCCTGAATGTTGAGATCTTTAAGCTTTTAGATCGCGAGTCACACACACAGCGGCTATGATTACACCTTCAAAGTGTAGAGGAGTAGAGGAGACATAATTTGTTACAGTGAGAGTGTAATGATTGAGCAGGAAGAAGCTGTGAGCCAACGGTCTCCCTGACACACAATAAAGCTAATGTGACACTGTCAGAGGACTATAAATGTAAATCTATAGCAGTGATGTGCATGGGTAAGCTGCTGGCTTTGTGTACATACTTTATTCTGTTCAGTTGGCTTGCTTAATAAGATTTGCTCTCTCAGTATGTGCTTCAACCTATTTCTTTTTTTTCCTAAGTTTGATATGACCTCGTCTAATAACTCTCATACTCGAAGAACTACGAGTCCAATGGAGAGGTAAGGAAGCAGAGATGCTTAAATGTGTTTCCATTTGAAGGGCTAATGGCTGAAGTGCTTGTTACCGACAGAGTGGAGCAGTGCGCTCGAAGATGGCTATTACAGAAACAGGGAAATCTGGAGGACAGATGTGTAAGGGCAGAAACGCAGACGCTCTGAGTGGGTCTCTGATGTTTACCTTGGTTATCTCCAATTTACCAGTCTGCCTGTACACATTTCCCCTCAAAGAGCATATTACTCACATTAAAATAACATTCATTTACTCTATATCGACATATTTATGACGCACCTTATGTATGAAGGCAGACAGGGTGGACGTAATAAAAGCTAAACCTATACGAGCTAATAAAATCCAAAAGGACAACTCTGCAGTAAATCCTTCCAATGTGAAGATTAAAGCGCGGGTAGGCAAGATGTTTTTGGCATCATTGGGCAGAAATTCCATAATAACCTTTCAGCATATTGTAATTCAAGTGCTCTGAGAGAAAACTAGACTTCTGCACCTCCTCATGGCTCTGTTTTCAGGCTTTAAAAAATCTAGCCAGTGACGGGAGACCTTCACATGTCATTTCAGAGAGAGAGAGAGCGTTCCTATTGGCTGTTCATTCAACGGAAGCAGCTGTCAATCACTCGTGAACTCCGATCAAATGGTCAAACTAGGCAGCGCTGATCAAATATGAATCAATATTCTGTTACTGTAATGCTGTGTGCAGAAACATCTTGTAGTGTACTGTGGAGCTGTAAAATAAGAAAGTTTGCTCCGGCTGGTGGGCGGTACTTGATATTTTCCTCAACTGATCTCAACATGGCTGCTGGGTCACAAACTTTCTCATTGTACAGCTAAACAGTACACTACAAGATGATTCTTAAGACATTTTATGTGAAAAAAAAGGCATTACAGTAACAGAATATTAATTCATATTTGATCAGCGCTGCCTAGTTTGACCGTTTGATCGGAGTTTGTGAGTGATTGACAGCTGCTCGGAGACGGCAAGGCTCCAGCTCGACTCTGATTGGTTGTTTTCCTCCGGTCTGTGAAATCTTGCAGATGCCGTTAGGAGCACCGGAGGACACAGAGGCACATGATTTTTTTTAGATTAACTGTCTCATGCACTACTGTCAGGATATAGTGACCGTTTTATAAAAATAACTTTTTTTAACTCCCACCTACTGCTGCTGCTGCTTTAAAATGTCAAGTTTTGGTGTTTAAGCTGTGTTTTAATGGATTACTTCAACTTATTTTGTCGCCATATTCTAAAAACAAACACACGAGCACGTGACTTTTCAGCGTCTCAGATTCTCTCTCCGAGTGCTCTGTCTATACAATTACCCACATTCAGTTCTCACATCATCTGCAACTACAGGCATATCAAATCCCAACCAGTTGGAGACAGCATTTCCTTATAAAGGAAAAGCCTGCGAGGGATAGCTTGATATAGCTGTGCCTCCCTCACTAAGTAGAAACATCAAACATGGGTTTTCGGTCTCCTTATAATGAGCTGTCTTCAGCTGTCAAGTGGTGGCGGGTGGTTGTAACCGGCTTTCCATGCAATGAAAAACTGACTGCTGTTTTCTGCCTTCAGAAAAAGCAGGCCATTTGAATAATGTAGAGCAACAGTAAATAGCGTTCCGCCTGCAGCCAGAAACCACATTGTACTTTATCTCTACAGAATTAGCTACTGTAGTTTGATGCAATCTGCTGACAGCACACAGAGAAACAGAACCATGAAATATTTCAGTTCCGTTCGAAACAGAAATAATGCACTGACTGTTGTGCTGCTGATGTATGAGTCAAACAGCAATACTTCAGGTAATTCAATAGCACACCAGAGCATTCACACACAGCAACAGCAAAGCGTAACAAACACACAGCCATTCGCTCTGTATCAATCAGCTGAATGACATGCTGCCTCGTGTGAGTGTCAACAGATCCTGTTTGGGGACTTGTTCGGCTCGAGAGCAAAACACAACAGGTGAGGGCAATTCAGCAGCTGTCAACACAGTCCAGAATATAATCAGTCTATGAACGGAGCCACAACAGGCTACATCCATTAGCTTCTTTTTTGTTTTGTTTTTTTTACTCCCCTACTAGCCGACTTTACAGCGGCTGAGCTGCTGTGTGATGCAGCATGTACAGTCAGGAAGCCGAATACCGGCTTGTGGTTTGCATACATCACGATATTTGATTGAGAAATGTTCAGGCAAATACTGTAGAATTGAGAAATGTGATGTGTTTCCATAGAAAGGGTTTCAGAGAACCGGTTATTGAGAAACCAGCACAACAACAGCATCGCAGCCTGGTTTGCCACCACGAAATGAAAAAATACAAAACAGAAGAATTTCTACCAAGACTTCAGACAAAAACTATGACTGCAGCAAATTATTGTTTTCATTATTATATGATCCAATATCATCCTTCTGTCTGAAGAGTCATAGTGAAAAATGAGCCCAAAGACTTCGATACAACGATCCAAAAACTCAAAGCTATTCAATTCACAATCACATTAAATGTCAATTTGCAAATTCAACTGTTTTGATAGTCCGTAAATTGTTTAAGTCATATGTTTTTTAATCAGAAGGGACAATAATTCTCTAGGTTGCGACTTCTCAAATGTGAGGATTTGCCAGCTTTCTGAGTCCATTGTAATAGTAAATTGAATATCTTTGGGTTTTGGACTGCTGGTTGGAAAAACAAGAAATTTAAAAGGCATCAACATGGACTTAACTATTATATGATTGTGGCATTTTAACAGTTTTCTTGTATTTTATAAACCAATCAATGAAAATGGGAGAAAATAAGAGACAGATTGATTGATAATCAAAATAACCGTTAATTGTAGCCATACATTTTTTGTTTAATAAATGACTTAAAAGGAACAGTGTGTAGCATTGTGACGACCCCTCCACTCCACTAGGTGTCCTGTGTCTTTTTGCTGGTTCTCCTTTGTTTTGCAGGAGAGGGTCGTCAGGTTGATGAGCCACACCTGGGCTTGGTGTGGTTGGGATAAAAGCTCTCTACCCTTCAACAGATGTCGCTCTCTCTTCCTTGGCTGGCACACCTGTTTTGGTTTTGTTTGCAGCAGACATTTTCACACACCCACACATGCCTACATTACTGATTACTGACTTTCCACGTTTATTTAGTTATTGATTGTTAGTTTGTTAAATAAATGCCTGTTACTATTTTTAAACTCGTCTGGTCTCCCATTTTTGTTGTTAGGGGGATTTATTGGAAGAAATGGAATATAATATTAATAAGTATGTTTTCTTTAGTGTATAATCACCTGAAACTAAGAATCATTGTGTTCTCGTTACCTTAGAATGAGCCGTTTATATCAGGGCTGTGAAAGTTAATGCGATAATAACGTGTTAGCGCAAATTTGTTTCAATGCCACTAATTTCTTTAACATATTAATGCAAATTGATTGATACTGGCATCATATGAAACTAGATAAACCTCAGGAATCCATTGGTACCAGCCATGTCATACTAGCTTGTCACATAGGAGGTTAAATAACACTCCAAACTTACACAACATTTTGGCAAGGAAAACTGGCATGGCCATTTTCAAAGTGGTCCCTTGACCTCTGACCTCAAGATATGTGAATGGGTTCTATGGGTACCCACGAGTCTCCCCTTTACAGACATGCCCACTTTATGATAATCACATGCAGTTTGGGGCAAGTCATAGTCAAGTCAGCACACTGACAGCTGTTGTTGCCTGTTGGGCTGCAGTTTGCCATGTTATGATTTTAGCATATTTTTATGTTAAATGCAGTACCTGTGAGGGTTTCTGGACAATATCTGTCATTGTTTTGTGTTGTTAATTGATTTCCAATAATAAATATATACATACATTTGCATAAAGCAGCATATTTGCCAACTCCCATGTTGATAAGAGTGTTAAATACTTAACAAATCTCCCCTTAAGGTACATTTTGGTACAAAAAATGTGTGATTAATTTGTGATGAATCACAATTAACTATGGACAATCATGCGATTAATCGTGATTAAATATTTTAATCGATTAACAGCCCTAGTTTTATATGTACATATGGAGCGGGTCTTCTTCACAGAGCCGGCCACCATGTTACTACAGTAGCCTAGAATCCTACACACTGCACCATTAAACGATTCATCTAGTACTAAAACTGTCGTCAATTCATTTTCTGTAATATCAATTAATCGAGTTGTTATTTTAGACACACACAGATCAATCATTCCAGCAGCATTCGTCAGCATTGCATGGGTCTTGGATTTTCGGTTTCAAAGATGCACTTTAGAAACCTGCTCCTCTGTAAATGCTGCCCATCCACACTGTCCTGTCATTTCCAGTTAGGCAGCTGATAGTTAAGCAAAGCGGCAGATGCAGCCAGCAGGCCACTTGATCATATAGGTCAGGAGGACCGCAAGCCCCCAGCCAAGAGGTGACACTCCACATCAGCAACATACCAAACAGCCCGGTGTCATTTCACTGACACTTCCTACACAGATGCATTAGGAGCATTTATACACTCTGGATCCCACGCTGAACGTCTTAATGTGTCGCCAGAATTGTACCTCGGGTGCGTCAATAAACGCCCATACTCTCTAACTGCTTGTTTTATGATTGAGTTAAAATGCAAGGTGACACATTAACAGCTGAATGTTACATCCTCTCTCCGTTCTTCTATCAATAATTCATGTTATTACTGCAGCAGCGTGATATCTCCAAAAACATTACTGAGTGAATTTATGGCTATGACTGCACATAATGGACTGGAAGTGGGGGGAAAAAACAGACTTCAGCTGTGAAACTGTAGATAACTCTGTTCCAGCAACACATGACTCCGGCATTCTCATTGAAATTAAAATCCATATCATTCAATTTATATGGACGCGGTGGTGGCAAAACAGCTCATAAGGGACATTCCCAATTCTATATTCGGTGATCCAATTAGAGACAATGCACCCTGAAATATTCCATATCACTCCGAACAATGCCCCGCGAGAAATCCACGCCGCTGTGCTCGTACAGTGAGGAGGACATTCCTGACTGTCAGCGTTCTGCGGCGGAGCGTCTCATCGCTCGGACAGGACTTTCAGCTCGGGAGTCAAGGGGTGCACGCTCCTGGTGGGTGGGTGTCTTTCTATATTGTGGGTACACTCACACACACAGTGCTCCTGTCATGCTGGGAAGGTTTCAGCCTGCTGCCTCAGAGAGGTCAGCACTGGAATTCCTAAGGCCAAAGGAGATTAGTAATTGAGTAATGGACATGGTGACATGGACAATGAGGAGACAGAGCAGGGGAAGGAGAGAGAAAGAAGGAGAGAGAGAGGTATGAAACACAATATGAGTTCATTATCTATCTCCCCTCCCCATGACTGACCTTGGCTTCAGTGTCCCAAAACAAACTTATCTAGGAATTAAAAAGGGAGCTCTGGGGAGTAAGCCAGGCACAATTGAATTAGAATATGTTTTTTTTTTTGAGAGCGACTCAAGAATAGAAAGAGTTCAAGGTACGACGTTTAAAAGGTGAGAATTATTGGTGCATAATGTTCTGCCACTTAACGCATGCAGTTTATTCATATGCATAAAAGTTGCCGTAATATCTGCAGGGGTGCCGAACTCATCTTTTATTCACTGATTCCATTAAGAGATTGCGCTTACATGAGCCGGGGTGATGTATGAACTTAGCATTCTTTCGCAGTGATAACGACGTAGAGAAAAAAATGGCGAGATAACAGGAGTTTTTTCAAAGGCTTTCTGAAAGTGGGTGAGGCATCCATCATGTAAGGTGACACCACACGAATAAAGCTGCGTCAGCTCCCTCTGGATCACAGCAGCTTTTGTACTCTTGTATTTTAACAAATAGCACACAGGAGACAAAAAGCAGACTGAGATGCATGACGATTCCACATGCTAAGAAACTCGGTTGAGAACGGGAAATATTGGCTCTCTCATCTGTGGCTGTATTCTCCTCAAAGGTTATAGTAACGATCCACTGTAGCTGGGGGCGCTGGAGTCATGCATCAAGGCAAATGTTTGCCTGTTCAAGTGGTTAGTCAATGACAAAGTGGAAAAAAAAAGCCGAGCTAAAGAGCATCAAAAGTCTCTTGTGTGTTGACAAAGCGGTCGTTGCTGTAACATATCATTACTTAAGGGCTGCAAAGACACAAAACAGGAATCAAGAATCAAGAAGAATGACAACTCCTTAACCAAATGGGAAATATTAGTGGGGGCTTTTTATAGCCTTTTGAAGTCCAGGGTATTCAGTTTTAAAGGTTTTAAATTACACTATCCTAAAAAGCTGGTAATAATTTACATGCTATTTCAGCAATGGTGAGGAATTCACTGGAGGGCAGTGTTCAGAGTTAATGACTTGTTCTGCGGCAGGAGGAGGCACACATGCGCGCACGCTACATGTGCACGCTAAAAGCCCCCCCCCCACCCTCACCACCTCCACCTCTAAATTCCTGCCATTGTTGTGTGAATGGGGAGATTTGGTATAATGCACAGACTGGCCAAGACAAGGCAGCAGCACTGACGTTCTTAAAAAAGATCACTGTAAAAATGCGCCGTATCACATTTGCACTGGAGTCATTCAGCGCGACGACCTTATCCATCAAAAATGCTGCTCGCATATCTGAGCCACTTACACTTAACTCAACTAGCATCCCAGATGCCTGAATTACCCATTCAGGGTTTTTTCCCTTAGGAAAAATCAAAGAAGCAGCAAATGAATACAATCTAATTTCCCTACAAGCTGGCTTCCCAAGCACTGAAACACATGCATGGACTACTGCCATGTACTGAAGAAATGGCTCTGGACGCATGCCAAAGTGTTTTCCACAGCAATCAATACTGGCCTAGTGCTGCAGTCCCCGGCCTGTCAGTGTGTGTGTATGTGTGTGTGTGTGTGTGTGTGTATGAATGCGTGAGTGTGTGCCAAAGCCCTGTCAGCTAGAGGGACAGAATAGAGGAGAAGAGAGGTCAGATGAAATCAGAGGTGATGATAATAGCACATTAATATAACATGATCCAGAAATATTCTCAGCGGTTGTGAATTCCCATTAAGAGCGCCTTGCTGTATTTGCACTAAAGTGGGATATATAGTATAAGATAAGCATAAGCAATTAAGCGCCTGAAGCGGAGTATACAATAAGTGGGTGTTGTGTGTGTGTGCGCGCGGTGTGAGCTGTTATCTACAACAGCTCTCTCCTGAAATGTGGGGTCCAAAAAAAACAAAGTATTAAAGCCGGCGAGCGGTATACCAGCAGGAGAGGCAGGCCATTTGGAGTGAGAAGAAATAATGTGTCACTCAATGAGTTTTAAAACACATGTGACTGTTTAGTCAGTGGCAGTTTGCAGGCAGACAAATAGAGCGGAGGCCCCAATAGAGGGTTTGTCATAATGGGTGAGCAACTCGACACAAAGCCTGTTTAAAGAGCCAGCAGAGCTCAACTGGTGGGGGTAAACACTGCTCGCCGGGGCTGAGATGCAATGAAAAATACAGCTTCCTCCACATATGGACTTAATAATTAACCCAGAATAAATAGATTAATACATTTTCTCTGGATCTGCTCATCAACTATTCAGCAAACAGAGTGCAGAGAGGGGAGTTTATTCAATGAATCATATTTCTATTTCCAGCCAAAGCCTGACTGGATTTAAAGCTGGCAGCGTTTAAAAAGGAATTGACCTCCAACCCTGTGACAGAAGAAAAACAAGCACAGTAGGTCATGGGGTTGGTTCCTCACGTCGCCGCACAGCACAGCAAAACACGGCAAACACGGCGCAGGCAGGAGGGGCTGAGAGCAAACAAATACCTGAGAAATAACCAGGAAATTACATCATGCCTCGGCGCTGAGAACACAAGTGAATCAGTAATCCAATTTCCAAGTGAGCTGTGTTCAATATGAGCCTGTTCTGATGTCTTGGAAAAGTTGTGCTGTTTTTGGTATTTGGAGGATACTGTGCTTCAGGCTTAAGATAACACAGCATGAGGTGTGATCTCAGAGAGAAACACAGCACTGATTGTTTACATGTCAAATGTCAAACCGCGCTTTGGTTTTTATGTTGTGTGAATACGACACAGTCTCACGGCAGTTCGTGAATTAGTCACGAAAATGATTTGATTCGTGTACATAGACACGAACTTCCCTTTTTTTGTGACGCTCAGCATGACTTTCAACAACGTATTTTTCGTGCGTTTTCGTGCGAAAAAATAGACTTGGTTTGGCTTAGGAAACAAAACTACTTAGCGTGGTTTAGGTTAAAATAACTCCAGAAGTGCTGTAACTTACGTAAGGAAGTTACCTGACAAATAAATCATCTTTGACTTGTGGTTTCACACGAGACGACTTGATTTCATGCAAACCATCAGGAAAAAAAAAATTTGAAATTTATGCCTATGCACACAAATCAATACATTAAATGTGTGTGCATTTCACAAACTGCTGAGAGACTGGGCTGGTGAATAACATTCAAAAGTAAATTGAAGAATAAATGTCATGAGCCTCCATGTTGACACCGTGTTGTGGCTTTACCTCATGATGTGCTCTTTTAGCACTGAAACCTTGTGAAAACAGCACACTTCCTGAGAGCTTATCAGGTTCATATCTGTGTGAGTCACTGGGCTAATCTGAACTCCTGATTTTCAGCCAGTCAACTGCAGATTCAGAGTTACTCCACAGTCATTAATCTGCCTTTATAACTCAAGAGTCCCGGAGAAAAATGACTAATGTGCGGTTTATGAACTCCACTTCCCAGCAGAGCTGAAAATGAACTCTCCTCTAGTGTTTACGTTTTAAAAAACACAAATCCTCTTTTCACACTTCTATCACTCAGCCAGTGAGTTTTGATATCACAGCTTCTTTTTGTGAGGCTGGTTTACCCTTCTTGTTTGTTTTTGGGATTATGGGTTGCATCTGTAAGCGCTCCTAGCTCACTCACACAGTGCAGATTAGTGTTGTGGGGCAAAGTCAGCGAGAATCTGAAGCGAAGGTCATAAAACTGACTTGAAGTTGTCAGGGCAATTTCCACTGTGTAATACAGTAAGTAGTCCGATTTGCAGAGAGCATGGAGGTTTGACAAGCCCTTTAATTGAGATCAGCCTGCAGACACCTTCAACACATCATCCTCAAATGATATTATCCCATAGTCTGGTTTGTTCTACAAGCAGACTTGCAACTTCAAAGCACGTGCAATGTGTCTCTGGCGATGCAGGATTGATGCAAGTTGCTGCATAATTCATGCAGGGAAATGGCTTTTTATTCCTCTTGTACTCTGTTATTAAATACACAAACTACAGCAGCTGCTTTTCCTCTCGAATCACTCTGCGTCTCCTTGATTCTCTCACATTTGCATTGGCACTGCTGCAGCCCCTCTCTCTTGGTAGTTAATATAATATTTTCCAGATATGCCCAATGGACTGGAATGCAAGCACTTTGCAATGCAAATAAAGTCTTTGGGTAAAGGGGCGGAGCTGACATGTCGTTGCGCAAGTGTGGCCTCAGAATCGGCGATGCATGCACTCAAAGTAATTACTAAATAATTGCAGCGTGTTAAAGGCTAAAGGGAGAGGGCTCCAGGAGATGATACCCGTTCAGAGGAGAAGAGGAAGAAGAAGAAAAAGATGATAGCTTGTCTAAGCGGCAGCCCATAAATAGCCACCTTTTCTCATGAAAGGGAAACGTGATAGCCTCTCTATTACTCAAGAGGAAAGAATGCAAGTAAAGCATGAGCGGAAGAGAAGAGTGGAGCACAAACACGGCTTTGTCCTTCACCATATAAACAATATAACAGCAGCGGAGGAGCATTTCCATCCAGCCGCAAGTGATCAAAAGCAGAGAGGAGTAATTAAAGCGCTGTTGAGGAATATGAGAGGGAAAACAACACATCATTTGTTTTACAGCCTGGTGCGAACAAAAAAAAAAAAAACACAAACCCAACAAGCTCTCTCAATATATCTGTGAGTAATGGCATTCAGAGCAGCGATGGAACCGGATCACAAGCGCCACATATGGCCACAGTCAATCACAACTATTGCCTTTCTGTGCCAACAACAGCGTAATGCAACACGGAGGCGTTTTTATAAAGTGCTGCCTCAAAAAAACGCGAGCCGACAATCTCTCATTGTGTTGTGGATGGAAACATCCACATGGAAACATGATGCAAAGAGGTGGAGAGTTTAAAACGTGTCAGAGCTGGCTGAGCTCCGACACGCTTTATGACTCTGTGCCTCTTTCAACATCAGCATTACCAAATATCTAATATCTATCGCAGAGAACCATCTGAGCTGGTTCACCCCAAGCAGTCAGTACCGTTTGCGCAATTTCCGCTCGTATGTCAGTATTTGACACGCTTTTCTACCGAGAAATGAAATGACAGATCCTTATATAGGCGCAGGATTCTTGCGGATTTTCCCTCTTTATAACACAATTAACCTCATAGAGCGCAGCGGCTGCCTGATTGAGCGCAGCTGGACAAGTGCACATTCAGCAGTTGACACCACAATAGGCTGAAGTAAAGCTGGAGAGCTCTAGGTCAATCATTTATAACTGCTCTGGCACATCAATGTCACTATTGATGCGGTGTGTTTATATGAATGTTTCCGCCACCGGAGACTAAAAACATCCGCTGCTGCCAACTCTTCAAGATGCTGCTTAATAAAAAATGCTGCGAGAACACAGAGACATAAACAGCAATCATTCCTCATTATTCATCAGCAGATTAACATGCCTACCTCTCCATGGGTGCCCGTGCGTCCCTGGGGAGTATCCTCCGGTAGGAAATAAAGTTTGGAGCTTGATAAAAGTTGCTTGCTTGTTCTTTCTTCCCAGAGCAGCTGAAGCTCCGCTATGCAAATAGGATCCTCCGGTTTACATCTGACGAAGAAGAAGTCTCCCAGAGACAGAATCCTCGGTTTACCGTCCCGGTGACATTTAAAGGCTTTATAGAATATATATGGTCCATGTAAACCGCAAGACGAGCCCACCCACTGGAGAGGAAGAAATGGGAGAAATTAATGTATGTCTCATCAACTCATTTGGTAAACAAATCATCGTTTAAGAGGACACAAACATTTCAACCATCCATGCGTAATTACGCACGGCTGGCCAACATCACATTAGGAGATCTCTGGTTTTCTGCACACAATCAGTATCATGGAACTATTTTTAGATGTTCAACATATGACACAGATGTGCTCGCGCTAAATGCAATGTGTCAAACTTTTGTGGATGAGGCACGTGAGCGCATTTTACATGGAGGTGTCGATTAGCGCAATGCGATAAATATAAAACACAAATATAGACGGTTGATAAGAAACGTTACCTTCAGTGAGTTCGGCTCCATCTCGACGTTATGAATTGATTAAACTCAACACGCTCTCCAAACTTGCTGGCTTGAATGGATCTACGAAGGTCCTGGAAGGGACATATTCCTGTGGAGTTTAAAACATCGCGTATTAGCCGGTTAAGAGTAATGGGAAAAATATGTTTTGCGGTGAATAAACAGGATTAAATATTGTGTAAATCCGCGTATTTATTTATTGGAGTAAATCGGTGATTTTGATTTTTTCGGCGAATTTCTATCGAGCGTAATGGTGTGTTTGGACAAAATATTGACATATAATCATAATTATACACATTTTGAATTATCAGCAGATAGTTGTTGTGTTTAAAAATACTAAATATTGTTTTGGGAGAATGATGTGCCAACAGGAGCTTAACCTGTGCTCATATATTGTGTTTATGTGCTGTTCTCACACCGTGTGCCTTCCAGGACTTGTGTAAAAGACGTTCACTATGAAAGCACATTTCTCACAGTAATGACACTGAGGCGCTGCTGTGGATGCCTTCAAGAAACAATGTTACATGAAAGTTAATAGGGCTATCAAATGATTCCTCAAAAGGCGATGTGGGGCTCGTGAGGTGCCGGTTGGGCTCTGAACGGAACGCGCCATGCTTTATGGCTCAGGCACGCGCGGGTTGGCGTTAATGCTGAAAATAATAATGGCCTTTATGTATTTTTTTTTTTTTTTTTTTTTTTTTTTTGAGGCGAGCATGAAAAGACAAAATTGGCCGAGTTGGAAAGCTGGGCGTCACGAGACAGAATCCACGAGGCGGTCCATTACGCAGACATAAATCATGTTGAAACACCGCGCTGACCTTGTGAAGACAGCGGGATATAATGTGACATGGTTTAACACATTGGCACGATCAAAGCCTCTTATATAATTATGTTGATTAATATTTATTAGGCTGCCATAAACGCTGCGGATCACACAAATATTAGGAAGACCGATATAAAACTCTGAATTATTAATAATAGCTGTGATATTTATACGGAGTTACACAAACTTCACGCTTTCTATTTACATGAGTGGACTCATTGTGCCTTCAGTCTCGGCTGCTGAATGTGTCAGCTGTATTTTATGGGCTGTCTGGACTCATGAATGTGTTGCTTGCAGTACCCGGCTCTGTCCACAGCGCTGCGCTGTTTCTCCTCTGCTGTCATCATCCTCCTCCTGCAGCCTTTGGCCTGCATTTATCCACTACTCAGATCACAGAGCATGAAACAGCGACATAGGCCTACTTCTGACACCAGCTATTTCAAGTACACTATTACGCAATGCGCTTTCTTTTCCTGAAATGACGGCCGGAGCATACAGGCGCATTGATTCACAGCCAGAAAAGTGTTTTCCTGTGAAACGGACATGTTTCTCTTTCTCTTCTGGTTCTGCTGCTGTTATGAATGGCTGTCTGGTAGATATATTAAACACATATACAGTGGCATCAAGGCTCAGAGACAATGACTTTTAACTATTATGTCAATGGGGTTCAATAATATAATATAATATAATATAATATAACATAATATTACTACTATTGTACATTTCCAGAATTATTCTTATTCATTTCTTATTTATACCATTCTGGCATTCTGACTTTGACCAATCACAGGTCATTTCAGAGAAAGAGAGCGTTCCTATTGGCTGTTCATTCAACAGGGGCAGCTGTCAATCACTCACAAACTCCGATCAAACTGTCAAACTAGGCAGCTCTGATATGAATCAATATTCTGTTACTGTAATGCCTATTTCTCACATAAAATGTTTTCAGAATCATCTTGTAGTGTACTGTTTAGCTGTAAAATGAGAAAGTTTGCTCTGGCTGGTGGGCGGTGCTTGGTATTTCCTCTACTGATCTCAACATGGCTGCTGGGGTCACAAACTGTCTCATTTTACAGCTAAACAGTACATTACAAGATTTTTCTGAAAACATTTTACACGAGAAATTTATATTATAGTAACAGAATATTGATTCATATTTGATCAGCGCTGCCTTGTTTGACCATTTGATCAGAGTTTGCGAGTGATTGACAGCTGTTCAGAGATGGCAAGGCTCCAGCTCGGCTTTGATTGGTTGTTTTCCTCCGGTCTGTGAAATCTTGCAGATACCGTTAGGAGCGCCGGAGGACACAGAGGCACATGATTTTTTTCAGATTACCTGTCTCAGTTTTGTAAAAAAATACTTTTTTTTAATCATATTTGCTCCAATCTGCCTACTGCTGCTATAATAGATCCCACTTATAAGTATTTTGTATTTACTTTTTTGCACTTTAGTTATTTGTTATATATTGCACATTTAATGTAAATATTTGTACATATTTCATATTTCTTATATTCTCCTTTTCTTATTTTAATTTTAGTACTTATATTTCTTTACACATTTTGTGTTTATATTGTAGCATTATGTACACAATTTATATTCTACATATGCCTTTATTTCTTGTTTTCTTACATTTCTTTATGTTTATATAAGAATAACTGCAACGCCCCAATTTCCTCTTGGGATCAATCATTTTTTTCTGATTCTGATTAATATATTATAATATAATATAATGTAATACTACTGTACATTTTAAAAAAATATTCATATTAATTTATTATTTATACCATTCTGGCATTTATTTATTTAACACACTTAATAGATCCCACTTCTTAGCATTTTGTATTTACTTATTTGCACTGTGGTTATTTGTTATATATTGCATGTCTTAATGCAAATATTTGCACATATTTCATATTTCTTATATTCTCATGTTCTTATTTTTAATTTTAGTACTTACTTATATTTCTTTACATATATTGTGTTTATAGTGTATCATTATATACTTAATTTACATGTTACATACTGCTTTATTTCTATTTTTACATTTCTTTTTGTTTATACAAGAGAAACTGTAATGGCCCAATTTCCCCTCCGGGACCAATGAAGTATTTCTGAATTTGGTTAGTATAATATAATGTAATATAATGTAATATAATATAATATAATATAATATAATATAATATAATATAATATGATATAATATAATATAATATAAAACAGTTGGTAACAAGATCATCATTTCAGTCCTCTAAATGTCACCAGCAGAGTTTCTCTTCGCTGCCCTCTATTCAAAGGAGCAGCAGAACATGATGTATTCATACTAAAATAGCTGAGGCAATGTTCTGTGACACTCAGATATTTTAAGTACCAGTTTAGTGCACCAGTTCGTAGTAAAAGGTGCATTGCACAGAGGCTCGTTGTCTTACATGCGACTGCAGCAGTGTTGGGATCCTGCAGTGAATCTCATATAAACCGCGGCTCTCAGTGTTATCTCCCCTGATTTCTCTCCCAGCCATTTCAGTGGCTGAATCAATGGGGTTGCATTGTTAATGGCAGCCACTATAATGAAGTCCCTGGTTAATCAATGGCACCACTAGAGCTCTTATCTGGCAATTGCAAGTGTTTGCTTGTCAACAGCCGGAGACCCCTGCAGCACGACGACTGCAAAGTTGTGATGCAGATATTGATGTGGGTCGGTGTGACTGGAGCTACATGTTGAGAGATCTTTATTGATAATAAAGAGAGAGTCGTTGGACAAATGTGATGACATAATGTCAAAATTAGGGCTGTCAATCGATTAAAATATTTAATCGCGATTATGATCGTGCATGATTGTCCATGATTAATTGCAAATTAATCGCAAATTTTTTCTGTTCAAAATGTAAAAAAAAAAAGTATTTAATACTCGCATCAACATGGGAGTGGGCAAATATGCTTCCTTTATGCAAATATATGTATATATTCATTATTGGAAATCAATTACCAACACAAAACTATAACAAATATTGTCCAGAAACCCTCACAGGTACTGCATTTAGCATTAAAAAACATGCTCAAATCATAACATGGCAAACTGCAGCCCAACAGACAACAACAGCTGTCAGTGTGTCAGTGTGCTGACTTGACTATGACTTGCCCCCAAACTGCATATGATTATCATAAAGTGGAAATGTCTGTAAAGGGGAGCCTCGTGGGTACCCATAGAACCCATTTACATTCACATATCTGGAGGTCAGAGGTCAAGGGACAACTTTGAAAAAGGACATGCCAGTTTTTCCTTGCTGAAATTTAGCACAAGTTTGGAGTGTTATTTAGCCCCCTTCATGACAAGCTAGTATGACACGGTTGGTACCGATGGATTCCTTAGGCTTTGTAGTTTCATATGATACCGGCCCAGTGAAAAGGAAGAGAGGCAACCTTTTCACAATGTCTCTGAGATTAGATATGTTTGAATAAAGGACATCAATAAGATATATTTACATGGTTTAACACTGTGAGTGATGAAACATGAAAATAATTCATAAATTAATTTAAATAATATGGGTTCTACATTAGTCTATAGACAAATAAGTAGCTTGAGGAATACACTGTAAGCCATATTGAAGTTTAACATTAATTTCAGACACCGGTAATAGCTTAAATCCCCTTAAGTAAATCTGAAAGTAACCCTCTTTAAGTCCAGACTCGTATGTAGGTTGCGAATCTTTCAGGGTTTCCTTTTTATTCAGTTTATATTCATCAATTCCCAGATTTGGAATCACTGCTCACACACATTTGTTTATCAGGGCATTTCGCTGAGTCGCTGAGTTAAATAAGATCACTCCCTACATGAATATTCTTTGTTTCATTTTCAAAGCTCTGACACAAAACTTGTTCTTACCACTGTTTATGTGTTGTGTTGACTGCATGAGCGAGCCAAGAAGCCTGAAAAATCTCCACAAATGAAGGCACTAAAAAGGCCTTGAAATACTCTGAAGGAAAACTCGAGGCAGATACTTGCTTGTTTGTTGCCTATAGCAGAAATGAGTGGATAAGTGGTAAAACCTTCCTTTTTTCTAAGCACAGGTGTTCCACATTCTCCGAAATGAGGCAGCCTCAGCAGGGAGCCACAAATGAGTTTGGAAAGTCACCTCAAAATAGAGAGCTGGGTTTACAGTTTCAACCACAGCAAAGCAACACAAAAGCCATTAAAATAGCATATTCCTCCATAATTTTGACCATATGTTGACATGTCTTACTGATGAATATGAATGTTAGTTAGAATGGCTTCAAAATAATATTTATTTATAGAACCACCGCAGAGCTACAGGTAAGAAATCAACTGAGAGAGAGCTGCAGAGATCAATTTAAATCAAGCCTTTGATGGTCCAGCACAGAAGAAAGCAAAGGGAAATGATTTATTTGCATTTCTCAGTTCCTGTGAACAGAAAAACAGTTACCACACAGTTTTTAATTAAGCTCGTGAGCCTCCAACAACGGTAGAAATGTACGTTGACAGTAAAAGTACATTTTTAACAGTCCCCATTAAAGCTGTAACTTTGAGCAAATATGATAAAAGTTATTTTTTATAAAAACATTTTTTTTTTTATAAAACTTTTATAAATCCTGACAGTAGTACATAAGATTAATCATATGCGAAAAAAGCATGTTCCTCTGTGTCTACCTGTGCTCCTAATGGTATTTGCAAGATTTCACCGCGCCCAAAGGTAAATAACCAATCAGAGCCGAGCTGTCTCTGGGCAGCTGTGAATAACAATAAAACTCCGACCAAACGGTCAAACTAGGCCGCGCTGATCAAATATGAATCAAGATTCTGTTACTGTAATGCCCATTTCTCTCCTCAAATGTTTTCAGAAACATATTTAAGTGTACTGTTTAGTTGTAAAATGAGAAAGTTTGTGACAGTCAAGCCAAAGCCAAGCACTGCCCACCAGCCGGTTTAAAGAGGCGAAGTCCCTCCCCTTCCGGTGGACCACCATGAGAAAAAACAACAATTCAAAACAGGATTTTGCAAATCAAGAAAGTCTCAGTTTGTTGTAAAACTGTTGAAGTATCAGACTGTGAAAATACGTAATTAGAAAGACAACACAACCAAAAGTCTCCTTATTGTCGTCTCTCTCTCTGAAGCTACGATGCCTGTGTGTTTCCTACAGGGATGAACTCACACCAGCAACGGGTCTGATCCTTCTTTTTCTTCCCGGCTGATAAAAAGACCAGAAGTCGCTGGATAAAACACATCAGGTCAGATAACGTTACGTTTGTGCGTGGTCACAGCTAAGTTAGCTAGCTAGCTAGTGTTGGTGACGTATATTGTCTGAGACGAGAGATGTAGTTCACTGAGCGGTTTCACACAAAACTAAATGATACTACGACAAACTGAGACTTTCTTGACTCGCAACATGATCTTTTAAATTGGCGAACATCATATGTGTGATTCATGCCACAATTCAAACGGGATCAAAACATTATTTCTTTCTCACCGTTGACTACTGTACATATGTTTTCTGAAATAAGGACCCATGGTGGTCCACCAGAAGGAGGGATTTCATATTTTTAAATTAACATATCTTTTTATGGACAAGACCAATATGCAAAACCCAATAAATAAAACATTCAAAATATAACATAAACATGTCTTTTTTTTTTTTTTAGATGAATAAATACAAAAAAATTAAATTAACTAATGATTGTAATAAAACAACAAACGTCATTAAATAAGCATGCAATCTACAAAGATTGCTGGCTTTGATTCAAGCAAAACAAATCAAAGTGTTTCTTGTGTAGTTAAATCTGGACACATAAACTGCACCGCGGCCAATCATCAAAGTGAAGTCGTCAATGTCTACAACTGTTATTGTGCAATATTTTTCAATTTTTTTACATCAACAATGAATAACATTACTATGTGTATTTGAAAGGGGTCACTTGTAGTGACAAACCCACAGAGAATTATCACTTGACTCTGCAGCTCCCCACAACTCTACAGAGCGTTTAGCTTCTTTTAGCAAATATTTTTGGTTTTCTGCCCACAACTCTAGTGTTTTGGTCTGATAAACCCACTGTAAAGTTAGCAACTAGCTGGTGAACATAGCATTTAGCAGCTAGAGACAGAAATTTCCCTCAGAAGTAAAGAGCAAAACTGAGCTAAAAAGACAGAGAATATTGGACTTACATTGGTCAGGTGGCCAGAAACACGACTCCAAATGAATGATAATGTTGCTCAAAATCTGCTGGATGTGAAATTAGGTGACAGTTCAGTACAAGTTCGTCATATTAACTGAAAAAGTGATAATAAGAATGTCAGCTTGTTTCCACTGCCCTCAAGTAGACACAGAATCATTTATTACAAGTTTAAAGGTGCAATCGATAACATTGATAACATTCACCCTCTAGATGTCGCATTCTCCCTCCCCCGTTCCATTGCATTCACTTCACAACAAGTGGTTGCCAGTTTGTTGCACAACCGGCATATTTTGTGGTCAAGTGGAGTGACTCAGACAGACAGTCATGTCAAGTGATGAATCTTTAGTGGTGGAGTAATGAAGTCATTTCTCAACATGTAGCTATAGGCCTACATCAGGGTGTGTGTGTTTGTGTGTGTGTGTGTGTGTTGGTTACCCTCTCCCCCCCATCTAATGCGCATCTTCGTCATACATTGTTTGAGGGAATTATAACGTTAAATAACTGGCGTAACCGTCCCGATTGCTAAGATGCTAACGTAGGTCCTCAGCAATTGAAGCTGTTATTTTTCTCATTTCGACAGTCTAACCGGTGACAACACATTAGTTAAGGTTGTATAAGACTATGACTGTAGGTACAGTAGTTGTTGTTGGTTTAGTTTTAAAATGCTGGATTGTAATTTTATGGGTTATTGTTGTTCGGAAGATGAAAGCTGAAGTAGGCGAGACTGGAGCAAATATGATTAAAAAAGGTTATTTGTATAAAACGGTCGCTATACCCTGACAGTAGTACATGAAACAGTTAACTTGACAAAGAATCATGTCCCTCTGTGTCCTCCGATGTCCTCCAGTGTTCCTAACGGCATCTACAGATTTCACAGACCGGAGGAAAACAACCAATCAGAGCTGATCTGGAGTCTGCCGTCCAGCTGCCGTCTATGAGAGCCGGCTGTTAATCACTCGTGAACTCCGACCAAATGGTCAAACTAGGCAGCACTGATCAAATATGAATCAATATTCTGTTACGTTAATGCCTATTTCTCTCCTCAAATGTTTTCAGAAACATCTTGTAGTGCACGGTTTAGCTGTAAAATGAGAAAGTTTGTGACACCACCGCCATGTTGAGATCTCTTGAGGGAATACCAAGCACCGCCCACCTGCCAGAGCACAGCCAATAGGAACGCTCTCTCTCTGAAATGACCTGTGATTGGTCAAAGTCTCCCATCATAGGCTAGATTTTCTAAAGCCTGAGAACATAGCCATGAGGAGGGGCAGAAGTCTAGTTATCTCTCAGAACACTTTATAATATGATTTTTTGCCCAATGATGCCAAACAATTGTTGCCTACTGAAGCTTTAAGCTATGATAGATAATATGTGCTATGCTACGTCAGTTGTCGCTTGTTGCCATGGTAAAAAGTCAGGTATTCTGCAACCTGATGGAGGCAGCCTCCTTTTATTGCTGAGCACTCGGGATTGGTACCGGAGTGAAGCCGGGCGCTTACTGTCAAACTCAGACATTTATCCGTTTTTTCCGCACTGACTGGCAACTTGATCGCTGACGACACAGAGATACCACGTGATACTAACGTTGTTATGCTATTGGCTCACAAGCCTTGTTAGAAGTGGGAACTGAACGTCAGATATCTTCCAAAGAGATAAACAAAACATGAATTTTGGACCCGCCAAAAATTTTAAAAAGATTAATTTACAATCACAATAACCAAAAACAATAAAAAAATATTTTCTATGCTAATATTCAGTTTTGTACCATTAACGGACACTTGTACCAATTGGTAGAGCTTTTTTATGACAAAATATTTGACTGTTTGTGGGTATTCATGTACCTCATTCTGTTCAGTGAGCCTGAATGTTTTTGGGTCTAACACACTTAAAGGGGATCACCACCTAAATTAAGAATTCCAATATGTTATTTCCAAGGCCTGAAGTAAAGGTCAATCAATATCTGTGAACATAAGCTCCTCTCTCTCAAAGCCAGAAACCAGAGAAGTAAGCCTCAAACTTGTGATGTCATAAAGTCTGGAGCTGCTCCGTAGACAATGAATGGAAGATTTTATGGACCCACGGAATGTTTGATTTCTTTTTATACCTAAATTAACTTTATACCATTGTAGTGTTGTCAGCTGTGAAACAGAAAATGTTCCCATATAGTCAGATCATTCCCCTGGGTGCTCTCAGTGTCATCTAGAACATCTCTCCCTATTCATCGTCTATGGAGCAGCTCCACACTTTATACCTTATGACATCACAAGTTTGAGTTTAGCACTCTAGTTTTTGGATTTGGGAGAGAGTTGTTCATGTTTACTAATATTTTTTTGACTGTCTTAGACCATAAGAATAACATGTATGAAATTTTAAAATGGGCATAGTTCCCCTTTAAACCAAAAACTAGAGATATCTCAATCAAGTAGTCTTAAGTAAAACAAATCTACAGTGGGGGAAGATGTACTTTACTTTATTTTACTTTAATATTTTTGATATGTTTTTAACCTCTCTCCCTCATTCATTTCTCTCTCTCAATGTGATATCAGGATCCACATTTGTAATAGCGCTGCCAGGCATTATGAAAATCTACAGATGACTAAAGCAAGAAAGCTTCTGAGAAATTAGGGCAACACACTCCGTCTCCTGCTCATTCCACATGCACAACTGCACTACCCAGTGGATATCCATCTATCATCAATGGAAAGCCCTGGGACATTAATAATCCATCAAATAAATTTGTCCACAGGAACACGTTTCAATAGTAACTTTACACCTGAGTCTTTGTGCCGCTGTAATCACATGACAATGGCCCCCGTCTGCAGCGTGACTTTAGGAAAGGTAACAGGAGATCTGAGCGATGTCGCTGGGCTAATTTTAGCCTCTTAGACTCATTATAACGCGGTGTAACATTTCTCTTCATTCAATCACGTGTGAGTCCACCTACAGTGGACAGCACATGCACACAAGAAATCCAATTAGTTTAGTGAAAGGATTGCTTTTAATCAGGACTTAAAGTCTGATATGTTCATCTGGAGGCTATTTGAGATGATTTCTGTGTGTATTAGCAGGTGTCAGCCAGTGTACTGTTGGCTGAATATTAACTGACTTAGCTCATAAATATCTGTGATGCAGTGATATCTTCAGAACATCAAAGGAGTTGCAGCATGCACTGAACTGTGTGGAATATTACTGTTCACAGCAGAATACATTCATCTCTTTTTGTTCTTATCTATTATCACGCTTGTTTATCTGAGCTACCATACTTCATCATGTTTTATGCATAATTTATGCTTCCTGCAATCAATCTATTCAATTCCAATATTCAACATTGAGGTTCCAACAAGCCAATTATTGTATCCATTCATGGCCACGGCTATTGATCACACCTAATATCGTATATTTATATGTATGTTAGGAGCCGTAATTCACGAGGCAAACATTGGTTGGCCCAGTCTGAATGACTGCCACGACAATGAACTAATTGCCTGCAAAACACAATTTCACATTCATGGGCCACTATTACAGCTGAATTGTTTGATAATGTCAAGTGAGTCATTTTATTAAGCGCCACGCAAATGTAATCATGCGGCAGGGCGACGTGAATTCGAGTGTATACAAGTGTTAATATCACTATGGGTTTTTAGGTTATTACCGCCGCCGCAAATGTAAATTTGCCTCATTGATGGAGAGTGCTCAGCTGAATCAGAAATGTGCAAACCGCAAACAAAATAGGCTGCTTCATTCCTCTGCCATCTGCATACACATCAAGACTCACAAACACACACACACACACACACACACACACAGACTCGCATTTTATATCTCCCCATCTGAAACCGGGATTAGAACCATGAATAATGTATTTATGTAAATGTCTGATGGGTATAACTATAAAAGATGAGAGTGATTGAAAAGGCATTTTGTTAGATTGAGTTACTGCCTGTGAGTTATGGATGTTTTCAGTGCAGGGAGAGAGAGAGGAATCTAAAAAAAAAAAAAAAAGCTGTATTTTGGAAGCAAAGAGGTCACAGAGTCACCTCTATATCTGAGGAATACATTAATATGCAACCTTTTTCTCTCGGTGCATTCCAAACATCAGTCAGGTTATTACACCCAGCGGTCAAACTATCATTGACTATGAAGTCGCTGAGGAGAGTGACCTCACCATTTATCATCTGGGTAATGCATCACCGACTGTCTTTTCTGTCAAACACTGAATTGTTATAAAATGGCTATAAATGTCAGCAGACATCTATGATCAGATTATTCACTGGTGCGTGTCTCCCTCCTATCTGGGCTGAGAGTACTGCATTTTGCAGGGCTGGTTTAAGGCATAGGCCATATAGGAAATAAATTCCTAATTTTTTGCATAGAAGTAGCAAATGAACAAATTAGGACTTTCAACGTTATGAATGCGTTAATGTGTTATTATTGCAAAATAATTTTAACACCACTAATTTCTTTAATGCATTATTGCAATCGATCTTTCGGAGGTTGTAACAAGCTCATTTTTAAAGCTAGAGTGAAGATCCTGGCATCATATGAAACTAGACAACTAGTCATACTAGCTTGTCGACAAGGAGGTTAAATAACGCTATGAAGTTGCTCTAAATTTGGCGGGATAAAACTGTCATGCCATTTTCAATGCGGTCCCTTGACCTCTGAACTCCAGATATGTGAATGTAAATGGGTTCTATGGGTACCCATGAGTCTCCCCTTTACAGACATGCCCACTTTATGATAATCACATGCTGTTTGGAGCAAGTCATAGTCAAGTCAGCACACTGACAGCTGTTGTTGCCTGTTGGGCTGCAGTTTGCCATGTTATGATTTGAGCATATTGTTTTATGCTAAATGCAGTACCTGTGACGATACTTGTCATTGTTTTTTGTTGTTAATTGATTTCCAATAATAAATATATACAGTACATACATTTGCATAAAGAAATGAAAATAAGTAAAAAAAAAATGAACGATTAATTTACGATTAATCATGGACACTCAAACGATCAATCGCAATTCAATATTTTTATCGATTGACAGTCCTATTTATAATAAATACAGTTATTTATGAAAAGAAAACCATTTAATTTTTGTCTTAAAACAATTGCGATGTCAGATGTGTGTTGCGGTTTACGGGATTAGGGTTAGGGTCCTCAGGGGTTGAACCCTAACTCTAGATTGGCGGTGTCACCTAGAGCGGCGGCGGGGGAAGGCTCCGAATCCAAATTTCCAAAAGGGCTAGAGCCGGCCCTGGCATTATGTATATGTGAAATAACTGCATGTATAGGCAATTACAATGCAGCCGTTTTACCACCCGATTCGACTGATAACAGTCCATTAAATAGGCGTTATCAGTCGCTATAAGCAATATAGATGTGGGTCAATATGGACCTACTATGCCTACTACGTTCTAAAAGGGAAAGTGAAACTTAACACTTTCTAACATGTTGTAAAACTGAATGAAACATTAAGTTTTGAACACAAACAAAAAGGCTTCTTTAGGTTTAAGTAATAAAACTACAACTTCTTTAGGTTTAGGCAATAAAACTACAACTTCTTTAGGTTTAGGTAATAAAATTACAACTTCTTTAGGTTTAGGCAATAAAACTACAACTTGTTTAGGTTTAGGCCACAAAACTACAACTTCTTTAGGTTTAGGCAGCAAAACTACAACTTCTTTAGGTTTAGGTAATAAAATTACAACTTCTTTAGGTTTAGGCAATAAAACTACAACTTGTTTAGGTTTAGGCAACAAAACTACAACTTCTTTAGGTTTAGGTAATAAAACTACAACGTCTTTAGGTTTAGGCAAAAAAACAACAACACTTAGTTAAGTTTAGGGAAAAACATTGTGTTTTGGGTGAAAATAACTAGAAACACAAAGACAACTACACAGTGTTGGTTTCACATGGGATGTGAACTCCGATTTCCTAGGTGAAGACCCTGTGTTTTGTGTGCCATCCATCGTCTTTGACGTCCACCCATTATGAAGATTCACACTGTCTGTACTACAGCACCTGACTTCCGCTTCGGCTCCTATTACTACGGTCGCTAGAGGTCGCTGTCGTGTTCTTTTATACCTTCTTTCTGTGATCTACCATGTGAATATATAAATATAAAACCTACTAGTGTGTATAGTAGGCCCCTGTTGACCCACATCTATGGGGCTTATAGCGACTGACAACGCCTATTTAATAGCCTGACAACAGTCTAATCGGCTTGTTTTACACTGGTAGTTTTCAAGATTCGTCATAATGTATTCTATTTGAATAACAGCTTCAGTTGTCATGTGTGCAACACTGTTGTAATCTGTGTAATCCCTGTGATGTATCTGCAAGTCGGGACACAGCAATCAGCCCGCTCATGAATGGAGACGATGGATACGTTTTGAAATATGACTGACAACTGCTGAATTGTTTCATTACAGCAGCGCAGGAGAGGAAATACAGTATTTTGTTCAGAGCTCAGAGCCTGAGCACACATATTAAAGAGGAAAAAAAAAACTCTCAGCATTAATAATTTATCTCATTTTATAAGGCAATTTAGCAGTCACTTGAAGTTGCTATGGTGACAGGGGGGTATTTTGAGACAACTAATGACCTATGCAAAACCCACTCACTGTAAACTTCACTCAAGCTAAATGAGATTGCTGTCTGTGCTGTGTGTGATACATGGCTGAGAACTTAATCCCCACGCTATGCTTGGCCTTTTTCTGCACAGGACAAATTAAGGTTCTTAATATCAATGTAAAACATCTGTGGGCTGTTTACTGTACGGGGAATATGAGCCAAGTAGCAACCGGGGGCCAGCACGGCGCTGCATAATAGTCTTTTGTTTTGATTGCTAATGCAGAATTCATAACAGTTGTCAGGTTAAGGTCAGAAAAAACCCAGCGAGTGAAAGGAAAATGAATACTCGTGATATGGTTTGAACGTAACTCAATATGTTTCACACTAAATCCCCTTCAATATCTCTTTATTTGTCGGCTTACGTCAAAGATTCCACATTGGAAAAGCTTTGAAGACTCGCTCTGTTCTGAGGCGAATCATATTTGTCCAATAACTGCTTGGCCTGTTGCAGCTGTTGGGGCTGAGACAGAATGAGTCATGTGTTACCCATTTAAGTCCAATTTCTCCCATGCAAATGCCTGACATGTGTGACTCTGCAGGGCCCCGAGTTGAAACAGTATTTTTGAAACGGGGGAGAGAGAATCAAGGCCAGAGCTGTGTGACCATTTAGCCACCTGCTTCACCCGTGACCTGCACTGTTTAAAGAAAGTTTATATTTGGGGAAACAATCCACTCGTGTTGTTTCTGACATGGCATTAAAGCAGGCGCAGCTGCCATGAAATTAAATGAATAAACAAAGGAGGAATGGATTGTGTGGTTTCTCCTTAAAAGGAGTCCCTCTTTTGGAAAATATGAGTTACTGTATATCCACTGAG
This sequence comes from Sebastes umbrosus, assembly GCF_015220745.1. Taxonomy (NCBI): domain Eukaryota; kingdom Metazoa; phylum Chordata; class Actinopteri; order Perciformes; family Sebastidae; genus Sebastes; species Sebastes umbrosus. Next base: position 31,050,246 of record NC_051278.1, on the reverse strand, counting down.
CTGTGGCAACTGTGTGAAAACATTTTTCATCCCTAAAAATAGACACACAAGAAGCAATGGCTGCTAATTTTAATAACACCTCCTCAGTCTCTGCCTCTCCTTCTCTACATAGTGAGCTGAGCCTTTTTGTTCATTAGCATAAATGTCAGGTTGACTAATAAAGGTGCGACTCCCAGAGCTGCTCGGCTCCGCGTGGAAGCTGTGGTGTTGAGTGCCACCTGTTGGGATACAGCAGTAATGACATGGAGCTGGTGACAGCTGTATTAAACAGGATTACAGAGGGTAATTCACAGTGTAACATAATAGCCAAGTTATTAATTAGCCAGTCTTTGGAGAGGTGTAGCTGTTGGCCACAGCCTGCTGATAAAAGCTGCACTGGAGCTTCCTGCTCTACAAAATGCATGTGCAAGTAAGCAGGGGGAGCGAGTAACTAAGTACATTTACTCAATAATTTTTAGATGCTTGGACTTTACTTGCATATTTGCATTTTCTGCTACTTACTTCACTACATTTCAGAGGGACATATTACTGTTTTACTGCACCACTTTTATTTGATAACTTTAGTTACTTTTCAGATTAATAACACAAAATATAATCAACAAAAAAATTATGTATCATTATAGGTTGAGATGAGGCTTTATTGATCCTCGGGGTAAATTCACAAGCTACTATAAGGCAATTAAAATTAGCTCCACATTTATCGTTGCAACATTAAAGCGGCAGTAGGCGGAATATTTTTAGCATCATTGAGCAAAATTTCCATAATAACCTTGCAGCATATTGTAATTCAAGTGTTCTGAGAGATAACTAGACTTCTGCTCCTCCTCATGGCTCTGTTTTCAGGCTTTAGAAAATCTAGCCAGTGACGGGAGACTTTAGCCAATCACAGGTCATTTCAGAGAGAGAGAGAGAGCGAGAGCGTTCCTATTGGCTGTTCATTCAACGTAGGCAGCTGTCAATCAAACTCTGATTAAATGGTCAAACTAGGCAGTGCTGATCAAATATGATTCAGTATTCTGTTACTGTAATGCCTATTTCTCACCTCAAATGTTTTCAGAGACATCTTGTAGTGTACTGTTTAGCTGTAAAATTAGAAAGTTTGCTCCGACTGATTGGCGGTGCTTGGTATTTCCTCAACTGATCTCAACATGTTTCTGACTAATGGTCACAAACTTTCTCATTTTACAGCTAAACAGTACACTATGAGATGATTCTGAAAACATTTTATGTGAGAAATAGGCATTACAGTAACAGAATATTGATTCATATTTGATCAGCGCTGCCTAGTTTGACAGTTTGATCGGAGTTTGTGAGTGATTGACAGCTGTTCAGAGACGGCAAGGCTCCAGCTCGGCTCTGATTGGTTGTTTTCCTCCAGTCTATGAAATCTTACAGATGCCATCAGGAGCACCGGAGGCATCGGATGCCGATACACGGAGGCACCCTTTAGCGACTGTATGTTAACTAACTCCAATGTGAACCCACCCGCGGCGTTATTGAAGCAAGTGACGTAGTAGTAAGAGGTGGATGAGTCAAACAAACACAAGACTTTCAACCAGGCGACCGCCGTTCGTGTCCCGTGTGAACTAAAAATAAACATTGACTTATTTTGTCCCGTCAGCCCTTGGTCACGTGACTCGTCGGTATCGTCAGTTCCGTGAGTCACTAGTCAGTGAAGTTAACGTCAACCAAGACCGTCTCTTAACCCTAACTAAGTGGTTGCGCAGCCTAAACCTAACTTCCTGTAAAAACGGAAGTTTATTTTGAAAGGATACTATGCAGGTAATGTGTGTATATTGACACGCCTCCCCCGGTCCATTCAAAAGTAATGCAAGAGGGATACCCCATGCGTTGGTCTCCGATGCCGAGGGGCACCGACCAAGCAGCGGTATTTGACGAGTTGGGAGTGAGAACGTGTTGGTGTAGCACCCTAACCCCCGATTCCCCCTGAGGTAAACACTGTTATCTCTGTCAGCACTTTCGCCGTTGTTTGCACTGTTTAGTGCTATTAGAACCGTTCGCTGCCAGCCACAGATCGCCGTCGCCATGTTGAGAGCCATTTAGAGGCAACAGAAATGCTCTCAATATCGTATCTAGCACCTTTAAATGAAATATAAAAACACATGTATCATTTTAACCAACATGTCTATCCATTCTTTGGTTTTAAATTAAAGTGTTTTAAATTGAACTAACTAATACATTCTAATAACATATATAAATATACACAACTCAGTTCTTTCTCATCAGTCATTAGGGTTTGTCCAACAGAAATCCCAGATCATGTAGTCTAATCACATATCTTATTATCTCCCCATGCAGGAAATAACACGACAGACCAAGTCCGCCCTGTCTAAAACACACACACACACACACACACACACACGCACACACACACACACACACACACACACACACACACAGTCTCTCTCTCTCGAGTCATTTTGCCCTACTTGGCTGAATACTGAGTAGATTTCTATTCAAATCAACCTAGCCAGCCAGTGCAGGAGGGAGGAAACAGTAGAAAGGCCTGTGACCTTGGAAAGGAGACAGACTTTTCCTGTCTTTGTTCCAAAATGTCTATCATCATCTCGGTTTGCATCACGTGAAATCACAATGAGAATTTCAGACAGTGAAACAAATAGGGGAGAGAGTATCCAGCCGCATGCAGGGGGAAAAAAGGAGTTCTGTTACATCCTGCGTCAAAAAACATTGCGGGTTGAGTTTTTTAAGAAACCACTGGTGTATTTGTGAAACATGTCCCTGGTGTTTATCCCGTTTCCTGCTTTCCAAGTGATTGATGTCTAGAATAAACACAAAAGTGGCACCGAAACAAAAATCAAACCAATTTTCGTGGAGTGGTCCCTCTTGACAACAGCAGCTTACTCTGTCAGAGAGTGAGAGTCGGTCATAAAGGGAAACAAACCGTCCTCTGTTGACTGGGACAGAAAGGCCATCCAACATCATACCCCAGACTGAGTCTGTGTGAGGGGTGCTGTTCAGGCTGTGTGGAGATGATAATGAAAGAGATGGCCGAGGGACTCTGGTCACTGATCACAGAACAGTGATTCCCCTCTACGCTGCCTCTTCAATCAGCACCGCTACAAAGCTCACGTGGAGCTGCGCTGTTTGCTGTGTCAGCACAAAAAAAATGATCTTTGTAGCGTAGAATAGAATAAAATAGACCACAGCGGCGCTATAATAACCATCATTTATAAATGGCAAAGTGATAGTTAATTAAACTTAATTAATAGTTATATTACTGTTAACAAACAATGCAATGATTATTAATAATGTTTACTAATTATTTGTAATGCTACACTGTTATTTTTACATTAGTTTGCGTAAAATGAAATCATAGCTGATATATTTATTATGAGTTTATTGTTGCACACATTTTAATATACTATGTTATACTATACTACTATACTATTTATATAATATACTATATTAGGTATTTGTTAGTGATTATAAAATGATTTGTAAACCTTTAAGGAACCATCTGTAAAACATCTATAAACATTACGTAGACAGATGGACCAAAAACCAGATATTAACCATTGACAAATTATTAACTACCTATCTGAATAGCGTTTATAGATGCTTTACAAAATATTTATTAACCATTTAACAATGTATTATAATCATCAGCCATCCAAATAATGTTTATAGATGGTTTAAAAAACAATTATTAACCATATTAACCAAGTGTTACAAATATCTATCTATGTAATGTTTATAGATGCTTTACAAACAATTTCTTTAAGATTTACAAGTAATATCTTTACCATTGAAGCTGCAGTGGGTAGAAATGGAGAAAATATGATTAAAAGAGATATTTTTATTAAATGGTCACTATATCCTGACAGTAGTGCATGAGACAGGTAATCTGAAAAAAATCATGTTCCTCTGTGTCCTCCGGTGCTCCTAATGGCATTTGCAGGATTTCACAGACCGGAGGAAAACAACCAATCAGAGCCGAGCTGAAGCCTTGCCGTCTCTGAGCAGCTGTCAATCACTCGCAAACTCTGATCAAACGGTCAAACTAAGCGGCGCTGATCAATATTGATTCATATTTGATCAGCGCTGCCTAGTTTGACCGTTTTATCGGAGTACGCGAATGATTGACAACTGCCCCTGTGGAATGAACAGTCAATAGGAATGCTCTCTCTCTGAAATGACCTGTGATTGGTCAAAGTCTCCCGTCATGGGCTAGATTTTCTAAAGTCTGAAAACAGAGCCATGAGGAGGAGCAGAAGTCTAGTTTTCTCTCAGAACACCTGAATTACAATATGCTGAAGGGTTATTATGGAATTTTTGCCCAATGATGTCAAAAATGTACTGCCTACTGCCACTTGAATGTATCTAAATACTTCTCCCATTACTGCCTCCACGTGATGTCACCAAAATAAATCAGCACTACATTAGAAATATTAACATGCAGCCTATTAGGTATTATTTATTATTAGTAGGGCTGTCAAAGTTGCGATTTTTAGGTTGTAGCGGACTCAGTTTCTAGTTATGAAACTAGAAAACCTAAGGAATCTATTGGTACCATGTCATACTAGCTTGTCGAGAAGGAGTTTAAATAACGCTCCAATGCAAAATTTTGAAGAGGAAAAACTGTCATGGCCATTTTCAAAGGGGTCCCTTGACCTCTGACCTCCAGATATGTGAATGTAAATGGGTTCTATGGGTACCCACGAGTCTCCCCTTTACAGACATGTCCACTTTATGATAATCACATGCAGTTTGGGTCAAGTCATAGTCAAGTCAGCACACTGACACACTGACAGCTGTTGTTGTCTGTTGGGCTGCAGTTTGCCATGTTATGATTTGAGCATATTTGTTTATGCTAAATGCAGTACCTGTGAGGGTTTCTGGACAATATCTGTCATTGTTTTGTGTTGTTAATTGATTTCCAATAATAAATATATACAATCATTTGCATAAAGCACAAGCAAAGTATGATTTTGAGTGCCCTCTTTGTAAAGCGTCCTTGTTTTTTTTTTAAAGGCGCAATATAAGTCCAATTTATTATTATTATTATTATTATTATTATTATTATTATTATTATCATTATTATTATTATTTTTATTATTTGTCCACTCCCATGTTGATAAAAGTATTAAATACTTGACAAATCTCCTTTTAAGGTACATTATGAAAAGATACAAAAATGTATGATTAATTTGTGATTAATCGCGATTAAATATGGACAATCAAATACAATATAAATGTATATGTATAAGTGTGAAATGTACAGTATATGTCGGTATCCATGGTATATGTAAATGAAATCTAATGTACAAACTTGAATACAGCGTCTAACCTAGTTTTTATATCTCTGCCCCCCTTTTTTATTTTTTATTTTTTTCTATTTTTTTTTATGCTGATGTTTTCTTTTGTGTACATCTTCTTTTGTCTCTTTGCTCATTACTTCAAAGTTTGTGTATAAACTTTTGTAAGTATGAACTGTAAATTGCATATATAAAAACAATCTAAAAAAAATAAACCATAAAGAAAATAAATATGGACAATCATGCGATTCATCACGATTAAAACATTTAATCGTGATTAAACAGCCCTAATGATTACTCATTCTGCTTCAAGGTACAGTTTGATGTTGTAAATTCCAGTGTCAGCAGCTTCATGTTGTTATTCCTGGTGAATGAATGAACTCGTGATGTGATGTGATGCTGCCCTCTCCTGTACATTCAGAGATTGTTTTGATGGATCCATAATGTAAATCATTGAGTAATGTGTGAATGATCTCACTGAGCTCTGAGCTTTGTGCTGTATAAGAGCAGCTCACTGAGTCCTGCAGCCCGTCACTCTTCACTGCTCCTCTGTCAGGTACAACTGGACGGCTTGTCTCTCTAGGCGGGGCTTAAAGTTTGGGGACTTTGTTCGAAAAAGTCCATCCAGTTTTCTGACTGTTGAGGCAGCAGCCACCGTCTATCTCTCTCTGTCTCTCTCTGGGACCTGAACTTCCAGGACTAACGGGGACATCTGTCCCGCCGTGCAGCCAGCAGCATGATGTGCCTGTTCAAGTCTCTGTGTGCGGTCATTACCAGAGCCCTGTTCCTCCTCATCTCTCTCATCAGCGTCTGGAGGGTCACAAAGGTGAAGAAAGATTACAACTACTGGTTCCTCACTTTCCTCTTTCTGCCGCTGCTCGTTGAGATGATAATAACGCTGAAGAGTCGGATGGGAAAAGATTACAAATGGTAAGATGAGCTGCATGGAAGTGTTGGTAAAGGGGGGAAACTTGAATGGAATGGCAATTTAAATTTGTTGTTTAAAACTAATCTCAACACCCTGGTTTGGACATATTGTCTTTGCTGGATAGATTTAAAGTACAATGCATGAATAAATTAAGCTTTTTTTATATATATATATATATATATATATATCCCTTCCCCCACCGCCCTCAGTAGGCTCCCCTGCATCCTGCTTGTCCCTCCTCTGCTATTGTTCAACCGGTCCTGTTCCGGGACAGTGAGGATGGGGTGGTCCCCCTTAATTGCCCCAGACAGCCTTCCTCCATGTCTACATTTAATCTGAAAACAATAGTCTGTATTTCATTCTAGTTTTTTTTTAATGTTGTTGAACTTTCAATGACAGCAGATATTTAAATTTAACATACAATGAAAAAACAATGCAATAGGCTACAGTATGTCAAACTGTCCTTCTCCATGCTCAGAGATGTCCAACACATGTGTTTTGTTATCCTGTTTAATTATTAATTCCTTACAAAAAGCTGAGATTTGTGTGGAAATATCTTGATGTTGTAAACTGAAATAATAAATCACTGGGGCTGTCAATCGATAACAAATATTTAACCACAATTAATCGCATGATTGTCCAGAGTTAATCACGATTAATCGCACATTTTTTATCTGTTCAAAATGTACCTTAAAGGGAGAACTTTCAAGTATTTAATACTCTTATCAACGTGGGCGTGGGCAAATATGCTTTTTATGCAAATGTATGTATGTAGTTATTATTGGAAATCAATTAACAATATAAAACAATGACAAATATTGTCCAGAAACTAAATGACCTGCCCCAAACTGCATGTGATTATCATAAAGTGGGCATGTCTGCAAAGGGGAGACTCGTGGGTACCCATAGAACCCATTTACATTCACATATCTTGAGGTCAGAGATCAAGGGACCCCTTTGAAAATGAACATGCCAGATTTTCCTCGACAAAATTTAGCGCAAGTTTGGAGCGTTATTAAGCCTCCTTCGGGACAAGTTGGTCTGACATGGTTGTTACCGATGGATTCCTTAGGTTTTCTAGTTTCACATGATTCATATGATTCACTCTAGCTTTAAAACTGAGCCCGCTACAACCTAAAAATCGCAAGTTGCGTTAATGTGTTAAAGAAATTAGTGGCGTTAAAACAAATTTGCGTTAACGCTAAACTATGTTTTGGCTGGGCGTCAGTAGCTCAGGCGCAATGCATCCTTTTGTTATGAAGAGAAGCATCCACCCATTAATTTCCATCTCCATGCTCAGAGACGTCTAAAACGTGTTTTGTTACCCTGTTTAATTATTAAGCCTCACAAGAAGCAGAGATTGGTGTGGAAATATCTTTATGTAGTAAACTGAAAGTAAAATTATAATAAAATACCCAACTATATGGCTGCAACTAACGATTATTGTCATTAGGTAAACATTGCATTTGTTTCAAAGTTCTTCTGCTGGTCTATAAATCTCTGCATGGCTTGGCCCCATCTTATTTATCCCCCCTCCAGGCTCCGCACTATGGGTGACAGGTCCTTCAGCGTGGCTGGCCCTAACCTCTGGAATGCTCTTCCTCAGGGTCTGCGCCAGTGCTCACCTGTTGCTTCATTTAAATCAGAACTGAAAACACATCTTTTTTAGTTTAGCCTTTCACGGTACTTCGTAATGTGTTTATTATGAATGTATACCCATTTACCTATATTCATTTTGAATTTCATTTGGTTGTTCTTTGCACTGTGATCTTGTATAGATTGTCTTATCTGGTTTGTAAGGTCTCCTTGGGTGTCTTGAAAGGTGCCTATAAATAAAATGTATTATTATCATTATTATATTATTATTATCAATTAATCTCGATCCGTTGTTTGGTTTATGAAATAGATCGGAAAATAGTGAAAAGAGCCCAAGATAATATCTTCAAAACGTCAACAGTCTAAAACCCAAAGATACCATATTTAACTTCATATAAGGCAAACAAAATGGTTAAAAGGGAAGTACGCCCATTTTCAAAATTCATCCATGTTATTCCTATGGTCTAAGACAGTCCAAAAAATATTAGTAAACATGAAGAACTCTCTCCCAAATCCAAAAAAATAGATTGCTACTCAAACGTGTGATGTCATAGGGTATAAAGTGTGGAGCTGCTTCATAGACAATGAATGGGGAGAGATGTTCTAGATGGCACTGAGAGCACCCAGGGAATTGTTCTGACTATATGGGAACATTTTCTGTTTTACAACTGAGAACACTACAATAGAATAAACCTCATTTGAGTATAAAAAAAGAAAACAAACATTCTGCTGATCTCCCATCCATTGTCTATGGAGCAGCTCCAGACTTTATATCCTATAACATCACAAGTTTGAGACTTACTTCTCTGGAAAGTAGCACATGTTCACACATATTGACTGAACTTTCCTAAGCCATGGAAATAACATATTGGAATTCTTAATTTAGGTGGTGTTCCCCTTTAAAATGATAGTCAGTTGACTAAGTGATCAATTGATGAATCGTTTCAGCTCTAAACAAATGTAATATTTAGAACCAGGCTTTGAAATTATATGAATTCTTGATGTGTGACTTTAAAACACCGAATTAAGGTTTGTATTACATTTTTTTTGTTTTTTCCCCCCCATGTGTCTGTATGAAGATGTGTTGATGAGGGTCTGTTGGTTGTCTTGCAGGTTTTCTCCTCCTATCTTTCTGTTTCTCATCAGTATTATTCCCTCCATCTGGATCCTGGAGCTCCACTACCAGCAGGAAAAAGCCAACCGCCCCAAGGTATACGCCACGCCTCAAACCGAAAACACTTAAAACAACAGTTCTCCTGCTTTCCAAACATGTACTCTAATGATAGATGTGTGTGGTGTGGGAGTGTTGCAGAACTCTAGCTCTTCACACATACTGTAGGGCTACAGCTACAATTTATTATTCATTCATTTATTGATTCTGTCAAATTCTGCATTTGCTTTTAAGCTTTTAAGTTTGAACTACAGTGAAATGTACAAGCAGTCTGTGAAATTCAGTGTGTAAAAAGCCTCTTTCGACGGTTTTCAGTGCAAAACTCTGGACTCGTGGGAGAATGTGCGTAAGGTGATCACTCTGAACGAGACCCTGGGAAACCTCACATACCAGAGCTATCTGAAGGTAAGAACATGCTAGAACATGCTCTCTTTTATGATGTGCCTGCAAAGAACAGAGAACAGTTGTTGTTTTTTTTGATGATGTATGTCATGGAAATCACTGATATTTCACAACATGTGGGGTAATGAACCTAACCAAGAGCTCTAAGATAAAGCAACAGAAGAGAATGGTTCAGATTCCTCAAGAAATTGCTTACTCCCTTCTCTGGGATTCACAAAATTCCTCAGTTTTTGCACGGATTAAATAGATAGTTTATTATTTGTCCTCAAGGAGTGAAGTCTTTTCCACAGAGCACAAACAACAGAATTATACAAAAAGACAAAGACATGAATAAGCACTCTACAGACCTCAGACTAGATTTCTTGTAACCAAAGAGGAGGTTACAGTTCGTGAAATAATCATGAAACTGAATGTATTGATTCGTGTACATAGACACAAATTTAAAAAAAAATGTTTGTGATGGTCAGCACAAAATCAATTCATATGTAATCCATGTAATCGTGAACCGGGAAGTAAATTTATAAAGAGCGGCAAACACTTCGTTGGGAGAAGGTCGGGGTGGATGGGTGGGTCAGAAAACATCAGACTTTCACCCAGTTGACCGATGTTCATGTCCCGCGTGAAACTACAAGTTTATTTGTCACTTAAGTTACAGCACTTCCAGAGTTATTTTAACCCAAACCACGATCTTTTCGTAAACCTAACTAAGTAGTTTTGTTGCCTAAGCCTAACCAAGTCGATCTTTTCCTAAACCTGACTAAGTAGTTTTATTTTGAAAAGACTGAAGACATACTGCTGGACATTAGTAGGAAAACGCAAAAAAAAACATGTTGTTGAAAGTCGTGTTGAGCGTCAGAAAAAAAAGGGAAATTTGTATCCATGTACAGGAATCAAGTAGATCAAACTTTGTGACTATTTCACAAACTGTTGTGAGGCTGTGTTGCTTATTTAAAGCTTGTATGGCTAAACAAACCCCGTCCCCTCGGGGCTCGCTACCTCATGACAAGTAACTGCAGGGCTGAGTTTTCTCTTCCATTCTCCAGGAAACTTGCGCCGGCGACGCGCTTTGAGTTCAGGCTGGTGCACGCCAAGGGTAGAGTACAAGCAGGGAGGCAGGGAAGCAGGGAGGCAGGGAGGCATCTGATTGGTTCTTTCCAAGCGGACCGCGAGGCAGTAATTGGTTTTTACAGGATTACAGCAGCTACAGATGACGGCTCTTTTCCGGTCCTTTTTCAGAGCTCATCAGTAATGGATCGCTGTCGGGGTGTAAAGACCATTTCAACCAATATAACAAATAGTGGAGACTGGAGAACATCGTCAACCCTGCCTTTAACAAAGAGCCAACAACCTGAGTGATGATCATGAATGATGCATGTTGCCTGTAATTTGCTGTAGAAAACGAAGTGATATACTGTCACACTGTCAAAAAAGTAAAAAAAAAAACTTTCTGTGTCCTCATTTTAAGCTATTCCAACTCCTCTCAGCAGTATTCAAGGCCAAACTGCTCTTCAGTGGAAAAGAGTCCTAAATCTGATTAGAAGCCAGCACCGGGGTAATATGGAATCCATTAAGAGAGTTACTCAGAAATTTAGGAGTGGGACAGATTCCCCGATTGTCAGTTTGGAGTGAATGCAGAAGAGAAAAACATGAACATCAAAAGATTGGAAAGCCGGATGCATCCCCTGGGGGTTAAACAATTCAGAAGAATCCACCAATAGGAGACACAAGGGATCTTCCCCCAGATCTTCCCAGGCCTGGGTTCTGGGAGGAGCCATCCTCTCTCCCTTATCTCTGGTGGACATTTTGGTCAGAAATTAGAGGAACATTTCGCCACATTTTATGTGGATGTCCAATCCTCAGTGTGTGTCATATTGACAGAGACACAGTTCACATGCTCGTGGAGCTGTGCTGACAGTGCCTACATGTACCAGGATGCATTGCACCTGAGCTACTGACGGCCAGCCAAAACATACTTTAGCCAAGTTGCGCAGATACTAGGGCTGTCAAAGTAAACGCCATAATAACGCATTAATGCAAATTTGTTTCAAGGCTACTAATTTCTTTAAAGCATTAACGCAACTTGGGATTTTTAGGTCGTAGCGGGCTAGATATGTGAATGAAAATGGGTTCTATGGGTACCCACGAGTCTCCCCTTTACAGAAATGCCCACTTAATTTGTGATTAATAGTGATTAATATTTTAATTGATTGACAGCCCTAGAACAAATAAAGAAAGAAAGAAATTCATTTTTTACTCCTGTAAAATAACTGTGGACATCATGCAATTAATCACTACTACATATTTGAATCGATTGACAGCCCTATCATATACTTATGCAGGTGATAAAATAAAAACACGGAGGCTGTGTAGTCCAAATCTCTCTGCTGCATATCTTCGGCCATATATGCGTGTTCGAATAAACACGGCTGAATATCCGAGTCAGCCAAAACACTGTAAAATGATGCTCGTCCATAACATCCTCTGCACTCATATTTTCGGATGCCCTTTTTTGCTGTTGGAAACGTTTGCAATACAAGCAAAGAGAACAAGAAAGTTCTGTTTTTGAGCGGCATCTAGAGCATGGCGTTTGTTTTGGAAACTACAGAATGATATAAAAACCTCAAAAAAGTCCACAATAATGCACCCGCCCTCTAAAGAGTCAATTAATCTAATAACAGGCCCAAAGATGATTGTTGATTTGTAAAAACACTCTCCTCTTTTGCATAGAAGATAGGCCTAAAACCCTACAAGTGCTCCTGCGTGCTCTTGAGTGCTCCGGTGGCATTGCATTGAATTTCAGCGGTATCTGTGGTAACTTCACAATGTTTTATAACCGGAAAAAACAAGTGAATACGACATAGTCTGATCAGAAGCAAAGACGAGAATTTCAGTTTTGTTGTTATTCAATATTAGAAAGCTATGAGTCATCCAGGCACTGAATTCAGCAAGGCAAAAAGTGGCAAGACCTGAGAGGTTATACAGGCTTTTAAAATACCAAGAAAGACAAAGAACTTGCAAAGTCATAAATAGGAAGAAAAACACTCTCAGACAAATTAGTAAAATATGTCAATCAACAGTATCAATTTAAATCAAGAAGAGCACAAATGCAATGTTGACCCTGGACTCACTGCAACAGGATGTCACAGGAAGAGACGTGTTTTCGCTTTACTTCAGATGCAGAGAGAGACTGACCTGAGAATAAACCTAAGAATGCAAGATGTAGAGCAACATAAGCAATATTAATACAATTTACTTAGTCATTAAAATAGGAGGGCAGAGACGTTCTGCCATTAATAACAAACATAAGAGCCTGAAAACCCATGTGGCCAATAACAGAAAGAGGGGAGCATTTAAACTGGCTTATATAAACAACAGCTAGACCACCACCACCACACCCTTTAGCCCAGGAGAGTTAGAAAGCCAATATTTGTTGGGGCGCACCTCCAAAAACTGGCTGCGTGCCTCAGCTCTTTACTGTGTTTCAATAAGAAAAACAAAGTCCACATTGTGCAACATTATGGAGTCATTAAAGGTCCCATATCATGCTCATTTTCAGGTTCATACTTGTAATTTGTGTTTCTACTAGAACATGTTTACATGCTGTAATGTTAAAAATATATATATATTTTCCGCATATTGTCTGTCTGAATATACCTGTATTCACCCTCTGCCTGAAACGCTCCGTTTTAGTGCATTTCAACGGAATTGCAACGGAATTGCATCGCTAGGCAACAGTTTGGGTCTATGTTTACTTCCTGTCAGCTGTTGTTATTAACATACACTGCAACAGGAAATAAACTGGGACACATTTAGAATGTTTACGTTTAAAACCATGTAATGGTCTAAATATTGTATATTTGTGACATCACAAATGGACAGAAATCCTAACGGATTGGTTCAAACCCACAATTTCTGAATACGAGCTGTGTGTGTTTCTCCGTATATTGAGCGTTTTGATAGTTTAACAGTATTTATAAAGCACTTAAACCTCCTTTATAATATAAAAGACACGAAAATCTCACTTTTTACAATATGGGACCTTTAAAGCTGCAGTTGGTAACTTTGAGGAAATATGATGAAAAGTTATTTTTATAAAACAGTCACTATATCCTGACAGTAGTGCATGAGACAGATAATCTGTGAAAAAAGATCATATTCTTCTGTGTCCTCCGGTGCTCCTAACGGAATTTGCAAGATTTCACCACGCCTGAAGGAAAACAACCAATCAGAGCCGAGCAGTCTCTGGGCAGCTGTCAATCACTGTTCACGAAACACGTGAACTCCGATCAAACTAGGCAACGCTGATCAAAAATGAATCCCGATTCTGTTACTATAATGTCTATTTCTCTCCTCAAATGTTTTCAGAATCATCTTGTAGTGTACTGTTTAGCTGTAAAATGAGAAAGTTTGTTTCCCGGATGGTTGACCGTGCTTAGTTTTGGCTCGACTGCTTTCAACATGGCAGCTTTCTTCCTCATTTTACAGCTAAACAGTAACAGTGTTTGAGCGCTGCCTAGTTTGACAGTTTGATCTGAGTTCGCGAGTTTCGCAAGACAGCTGCCCAGAGACTGCTCGGCTCTGATTGGTTGTTTTCTTTCGGGTGTGGTGAAATCTTGCAGATGGCATTAGGAGGACACAGAGGAAGAAGATTTTCTTTCACAGATTATCTGTCTCATGCGCTACTGTCAGGATGTAGTGACAGTTTTAGAAAAAAAAACTTTTTATCATATTTTCTCAAATTTACCGACTGCAGCTTTAAAGGATAATTCTGGTGATTCTACTGTCAACAGATCCCATTAAAAAAACAAAAACAACTAGAATGGCACTCAGAGAGCGCAGACATCCGCCAAGCTGCCCGAGTATGATTGCCCCCCCCTCTCCGTGCAGCTTGCGCCATCATCCACGTGTATTTCTGTTTATGTTGAGATCAGCTGACCATAGCGGAGCATCGTAAAACACTTCATTCAAACTGGACAGAATCAAAGTTAAACTCACCTAAACCGTCGTCGTTACTCTTTCCAACAATCACCAAGTGTGCTTTGGTCCAACTCAACTGTAATTTCACAGAGTTTAATGTGCAGGCAGAAGGAAAGAGGCAGGGTGACGCGTCATGAACGTGTCATCAGTTACACTGCGCATGTCTTAAAGCATGTGGTGTTAATGCACAGGCTGAGTGGAGTAATTAAAAAAAAATCCCGAAAACGGATCATGATCCAGATCGCCACCAAAATCTAATGGATTGTTCATTGTGCCACACCCCACCCCTCCAAAATATTCATTCAAATCCATTGTGAATTTTTGGTGTTATCCTGCTAAAAGACAAACAAACAAACATTTCTCTGTGGGGGGTTTTAAAGGTGAAAGTATGTATTTGTGACCCATTTTTAAGGAATTTACATCTTCAGTGTAGGGAAATCATTAAGTACTGAGAGACGGATTAACACATTGTTGTTTTTTGTCTTTTCATTGGATTTGTAGACCATAAGAAAAATATAGAATGTCTCCAGCCTTTTTCTTTAAATAATGACTTTTTGGATTAGGACTCATCAACATTCATCCGACCAAATATTACAGGGTCTGTAAATGGAGTAAAAGGAGGCGGGATAATCTCTGCCTAGTTTGGCTATAACAAATCTATATTGCTACTATGATATCTACCAGAAACTGGTAGCGTCGCATGAGCTCAGAGCTAGGGTCGTATCTAGAAGGTAACCCACAAGTTGTGAAAACTCTTGAGAGACTCACTGCCCGATCCAGTAGCGGGACAAATACCACAAAGACCAACCGTCACATCCTACATGTAGGCATGCTGAACAACGACAACAATGGAGGAGAAATGAATACACATAGACCGGCAGGTCCGTCCTCTCTCCCTACATGCTTCAGCCTTCTCTTCATCCAGAGCAAGTACTGTACAATGTGCCAACATTTTGACTTCTGCGGATATTCTCTATCATATAGCCTAACACTAAAGTTTATGTAGCACTAAAATCAGGATAAATTAAGTAATTTACTAAAACGGCAATAATACCGCATATCGCGCTGATGAGCCCATCATTATCACCGCAGGGGAAATTCGTTCACCGTGACAGCCCTACATGTGACCCTTAAGTTATCGAAAAAGAAATAACTTTCGATCTCTCTTCCTTTTCCAATATTTTAACCAGGCGTTATCAACTGTCTGCTCCAACGACTGGATCCTGGCTCTCCATCAGATCCTGCTCATCCTCCTCATCGTGGGGAAGTGGCTCCTCCCGCTGGGAGGCGGAGTCACGCGGGACGAGCTCTCGCAGCTTCTCCTGATTTTTGTCGGCACCGCAGCAGACATCCTTGAATTTACTAGTGAGACGCTGTCAGATGTCAAGTGGGTGGCTCGTTGGTTAAGAATATGTGCGATAGTTGTTTGTCTACTGAGCTTTGTAATCGTATAAGTATGTTCCCACTTATGTCTAAACTATAGGGCTGTCAAAGTTAACGCCATAATAACGTGTTAATGCACATTTGTTTTAACGCCACTAATTTCTTTAACACCACTTGCGATTTTTAGGTTGTGGCGGGCTCAGTCTTAAAGCTAGAGTGAAGATACTGGTATCATATGAAACCAGAAAATCTAAGTTTGTCACGAAAGAGGCTAAATAATCTCCAAACTTAGTCCTCTGACCTCAAGATATGTGAATGTAAATGTGTTCTATGGGTACCCACGAGTCTCCCCTTTACAGACATGCCCACTATATGATAATCACATGCAGTTTGGGGCAAGTCATAGTCAAGTCAGCACACTGACACACTGACAGCTGTTGTTGCCTGTTGGGCTGCAGTTTGCCATGTTATGATTTGAGCACATTATTTTATTCTAAATGCAGTAGCTGTGAGGGTTTCTGGACAATATCTGTCATTGTTTTGTGTTAATATAATATATACATACATTTGTATAAAGCAGCATATTTGCCCACTCCCATGTTGATAAGAGTATTAAATACTTGACAAATCTTAACCTTATCTTTAAGGTTCATTTTGAACAGATAAAAAAAATTGTGATTAATTTGCGATTAATTACAATTAACTATGGACAATCATGCGGTTAATTGTAATTAAGTATTTGAATCGATTGACAGCCCTAGTATAAACGATAGACACAAAGGTGTAGAACTCAAGCACTTTTAAATAATCTTACTTTTATCTAATCTGTGTCCCCAAATTATGACATTATATCACGGAAATAAGCAACTTTCCATTGACATGTATTGAAACTCACGGGACTGACTCTGACTCTGTGTCTTTTCCAGAGAGAACAGCCCTCAGCTGGTCTACATCATCTTAGCTGTATGGACGTGGAGCATGCTGCAGTTCCCTCTACATCTGTCCGGTCAGTGTGTGTTTGTGTCTTAAACCAATAACGTTGGTGCTTATTAAGCATTTACAGCCGTGTGTTGTTGTACATAACCTCTTCCCAGCGTGGGACAATCCAAACAATGTGTTGAGTCAGCAGCGTCCAGGCCAGTGCTCTAAGTAAACAGTGAAAAGTAGTTTGGCTCCTCTATCTCCAGCTTGGTGAAATTATTAACCCAGAAATCTGTTTTCCCTTCCCGAGCCGTGGTAATGTCCCTACTCTCAGACATATACTTCTAAAAACAGACTTAAACAGAAAAATAAATCACTACCGGGAAGGGTGTACTGAAGGAGTTCTTATAAATGTTGACAGTCTTTAGGAGGAAATCCAGTCTCACTTATTCATTACATAAATAGATTCGGACTAACAAAGTCTCCGGTTCTCAACTTGGCTGATAAGAGGAGGCCATTATCAGGCAAGGCCCAACAGCAGATGTCTTTCTGAAACTTATTACAACGAGCACAGAAAAGAATGTAAACCCGCCTGCTCACGTCTGAGGGAACAAGGATAGTGTTTCATGAGAGAAAGAAAGAAAGAAAGAAAGAAAGAAAGGAAGAAAGAAATAAAGAACATTATAATGTGGTTAGAAACAGCGCAGCTTTGTTCTCGGTAAAGACAACCCCCCCATTCATGATCTCAATTATTCATATCCCATTTAATAATTTACAAATGGATGTTGACATTCTTGATAGTGATACTTTCATGTATAGCTTTACCGTCATAATGCATTTAGAACACTTAGAACTTGAACGCCCAGTGTTCAGATGAAGCTGCTTTTCCTTCAGTGTGTCCAGTTTGTATCCACTCATGTGGGTGTGTCTTTTTGCTATAGTGTTAGAGCAGTCGTGTCCAGTATGTTTGAATGCTGTGTAAACACAGAAAGTGTTGACATACAGGTGCAACATGTTCATCCATACTTGTTTCCTCCCGGGGTCAAAATTCTCCTGCTTATAAGCCACAAGCTCTACTGTTTCCACCCGGACGGCAATAGAGCTACACCAAATGTCTTTTCCCGGCGGAGGAGAGATGCTCGCGACACCGCAGTTTGAGCTGCGCTCGCCACACATCACAGCATCCCAGTGGCATGACGCTAGCTGTTGGAAATAATGGGTTTCAGAATGCAGTGGTGCTGTTGTAGCATTGTGTCTGAAAGGACCTGAGTGAGAGGCAGAGAGAGAAATTGAGAGTACTAACTCCACAATATCACTCTATATTTCAGCTGCTTGGCAGTAATGTTAGCTGACCAGACGAAGGTCTCTCAATGAATCACTGCTGATCATAGTGTTGGCTTTTCCTGCCTCAGTGCAGGCTGAGGCAGTGGGGCTCCGCAGCGAGTAACGTTGTTGTCTCCGCCCGCAGACGGAGAGAACAGGGGAGACACCGGGACCCGGTTGGTAACGAGACGATAACATTACTCGTTGCGGAGCCCCGTCACTTCACAAGACACGGAAAACCTCTGTTGGTCTGGAGGAGCTGCAGCAGTTATTTCTGCACAAACGTTCACTGTACATTCACTAGATATTCTCAGAGCTAAACTAACTCTTCTGCAGTGTGGAGTGAGGGCGCGTTCACATTTGGAGGTGGAGCGAGTACGCGAGAACGCGCGCGGCTTGTGTGAGCCTGTGCAAGCAGGCAGAGGAGGAGAGGCTCCGGCCACACGTGAGCGCACATATGCGAGTGTGCATGTGTCCCGACGCAGTACATTTATACGCTTAAAAAGTTACAAACAGTCCCTTTAAGTAAAATTCAAATTAGGTCTATTTAACATAAAATTGCTGTTGCAGTGTACTTATTATTTTGTTATTTTCATTCTTTAAAAGTCACCAGAATGCAGGAAATAAAGTCTCTGAAACTTTATTTACTCTAATTTTTGGTTTTGAAATCCTCCCTATTTTTGAGGTCTCAAGGTTGGCTAATATGCGTTCATCAGGGGTGGAAAGTGTAGTAGAATATTGTACTCAAGCACTGTTAATTTAAAGAAATTTTACTCATGTTAAAGCAAAAGTATTGTGCAAAAATACACTTATAAAGGGATGGGAAAGGTACAAGAACTAATAGTAAAAAATACTTGTGTTAAAAGATAAAAGTAAAAAGTAGATCACTTAAAATGTATTCTGAGTAAACGTTGCTGCTTTAAAAAATAAATTGCATTAATTGTCAACGTATACACTAGTGGAACAACATCAGCAACATGGTTATGTGCAAACCAACAACAATTTCCATCTCTATAGACGGTAGCAGCCTCTGTGTATGAATGATCATCAATTCTAAATATACATCCACCTTCCTGGACCGTGCGAACACAGCCTCCCTCTTTCATTCCTTCAACCACCTTCTTGAAAAAGTCAGAGTTGTGATATTTGTGCATTGTTTAACAGTAGGTGTGTTCTTCCTTCCGACCACAAATGTGGGCTTTTTCTTTGGACGTGCATCTCCGTAAACTGTTGGCTAGTTGGTTTGTGTACAACGCACAGAGCTGGACGCTAACAGGCCAGAAGTCTTGTGTAGCAAACGGCTGTAAAAAACCCAATTGAGACGCATATTCCGAATGTGCTGTATACATGTCCAAAGAATGCTCCTAAAACCTGAATAATATCGTCATATCCCACGTCTTATTCGATAAATGCTCCATTCGGAATAAGGCCTGATTCAGAATATCCACACAGGATATGCAGTCAATATCAAATTTGGATTAATAGAGGAATATTAATGTGCATGTAAAACGTAGAAGCAGTGCAACAGATGTAATGTGTATAGGCCTAGGGCATGTAGCTGAAGCTAATTTGCAACCCCTGTCCCTGGTTAGGCTACTAAAACTACTAGGGTAAAACAACTAAACAAATAAATGGAAACAACAGATTGTTCCTTTTGTCTCTTACGTCCTGTTTTTTTGTCCTTTTATTTTAAAAAGTGGTGAACTCCAAGCCAGACAGTGAGGGTGAGCAGAGGGTCCAGGAGGCGTCCGTCTTAACTAAACACAGCACAGACATATGGAGCGTCGTGGAGGCCTTGTTCATCCATGACGGGCCTTTCCTGGTGGTCAGGCTCACCGTCATGACCTACTTCGACGTCTTCCACCAGATGCTGGTGTTCTTCGCCATCAAGAACTTCCTGGTGGTCATACTGAACTTGTACAGGTTGGTTGTTATATGCCAGGACTACCGCAGTAGAGACAACCGGGGCAGCGCTATCCCATGTGTCTGAGGAGTCATCTCACAGGGGGGGAATCAGGGAGACGGAGAGATGTTACATCCAAAGTTTTACAGTTACAGTGGAGCAGGAAAAGAAGCTTGCTTTCTGTTTTCTTCTCCAATGTACTTAAAGTCGAGATGAAATGAAAAAATGCCTTTTTAACCCTTTTAGATCACATCCCTGGTCATATTGTGCACCTATTTATCAATGTATGTAATTGTTGTTGTTTTTTACAAAAAATCAATTTCTTCATATTTTTTTACCAAAATACAATCTTCTTTTCTTTCTGTAAAACAATATATGAGGTGCGCATCAACCAATTTCAACCACAAATATCATGACATCCATCCATCAATCAATCTTCAACTTTTAATAGCTATTTGGTTTAAATCCCTCTTGTACACTGACCTTTACACCGCTCAAATATTCCTTTTCACTGGGAATACTCACAGCACAGAGACTAAAGACGCTCTAACTTCCGTTTGACTGGGACTCTAAAGGGGAACTACGGCCATTTTCAAAATTCATACATGTTATATGGTCTAAGACAGTCCAAAAAATATTAGTAAACACGAACAGCTCTCTCCCAAATATCCCAAAACTAGAGTGCTAAAACTTAAACTTGTGATGTCATAGGGTTTAAAGTCTGGAGCTGCTCCATAGACAATGAATGGGAGACAGATTTTATGGACCCACAGAATGTTTGTTTTCTTTTTTATACCCATATGAGATTTATTCTATTGTAGAGTTGTCAGTTGTGAAACAGAAAATGTTCCCATATACAACATTCCCCTGGGTGTTCTCAGTGTCCTCTAGAACAGGGGTGTCAAACTCAATTTCATCCACATCAGAATTATGGTTGCCCTCAAAGGGCCGGTTGTAACTGTAAGACTATATAAATATATCAACTCTTTATCATATTACATTATTACATTCGATTATTATTGGTTTTAGTAATAATTTAATTAATAACTAGCTCTGAAAGCAGAAGTCTAGGAGAAATGATTGCAAGCAGACATTCAAGTCAAATCATTTTGGCGACCTTTTGGCGACCACATCACTCTGCCAGAGTGCCGCTGCTGGAAACGGCTGATATTGAGACGCTTCGGTGCGCAGGTAACAAAATCGAGATGCATTGTGGGACATGTAGTTTATGGACACCGTACTTCTGTAAAGTGGCATAGAATTGTATGATAAGCAAATATATCCTTCGCAAGCTCTCGCGGGCCACATAAAATGAGGTGCTGGGTCGGATCCGGCCCGCTGGCCTTGATTTTGACACATGTGATCTAGAACATCTCTCCCTATTCATTGTCTATGGAGCAGTTCCTCACTTTATACCCAATTACATCACAAGTTTGAGTTTTAGCACTCTAGTTTTTGGATTTGGGAGAGAGTTGTTCATGTTCACTAATGTTTTTTGGACTGTCTTAGACCATAGGAACAACATTGATGAATTTTGAAAATGCGCGTAATTCCCCTTTAACTTTGTGGGATCAAGTGGCTGTGAATAATTAAGACTGTTGCGAGCAGAAAACTGGTTGCCAAGTTCACATTCCACGCTTGACTGCTCAGCATCTGACTTCGAAGACTCATACTTCACCTCATTGACATGTCAGTCCCTCTGGAGCTGACCTCGGTCGACTCAGTTAAAAACACCACCATTTCTTCAATACTTTTGTGTGCGAGAACATGCTGGGCTATAAAGAGGCCTTATTGTTCGGTTTGTTCACTGACATTAAAATTAACAGACATAGGCAAACAGCAAGCCAGGGACACAGAGGAGACGAAGGAAGCAGAGCAGAACAGGAAAAAGGTCAAGTCAAGTCAATTTTATTTATACAGCTCAATATCACAAATCACACATTTGCATCAGGGGGCTTTACAATCTGAACAGCATACAACACCCTCTGGCCTTTTCGACCCTCGCCTTGGATAAGGAAAAACTAGAAATATCATATGCATACAGATAATGCACATTACTAAGTCTGTCAGCACAATATAATGAACAAATGTAGTCCCAAAGCACCACTTCTGCCAGCACGTACAGAAGCCAGGCTACTGTTTAGGTAAAGACTGGACAGATTTCTAACGGTGCGACGCCAGGCGTCTTGTTGAGTGGAAGTGAGGACAGGGACAACAGGAAGACAGAGAGAGATGTACTAGATATGAAGTGTTGACTGAAGCTGAGACTGAGGGAAAGCTATTTCCCTTTCTTAACCCAGACAGGAAGTTAAGACTGTATGTGAAAACATTCTAAAACCACTATATCAACACTGGATAAGGAAGTCCACGAATTCTGAGATTTTTTTTTAATTTGAATGGGAAAATGTTTTGAACTTTGATTGATATTGTTATTTTGTACCTCTTGGATAACAGAGTGCTACAGGAATCCTAAAAACTAAAACGCTAAAAGAGTACTAAAATCCAGAAATGAGTCAGCATTTTTGCACTTCTGGTTCCTTCGTCTGGAAGTCAATGGGTTTTTAGTTAGATGCCTGAAATCAGCTCTGTGGTTAACACAAGCTGAAGAGATTTTAACGTTTTGTTCTACAACATAAAATACGTCAGTAAATCCCCCACTCGTGAAAATTGAAGCCTTAATGTGTCTTAAAAAAGGCGATTGCTAACAAGTGGCTAAATGAGACTACTAAACGTCATCACGCCGACTCGTCCTCCTTTACAGCCTCGTTGTGTGTACTCGCGTTCATACGACTGTGGTGTAGTTCGTTTATAGCCTAACGTTAGCTTTTTACTTCTGCCGATTGCATTTACACTTCAAAACTCATAAAAGTGGTGTTCAGTTGTGAAGATTATCTTGCTGAATAAAACCTGTAAGTATCATAAACGTGTGTTTGCCACAGAGCTTATTTTTCTGCAATAATCCAAAACCCAATGGAAAAATCCCATTGTTTTTTTGTCAAGGGAACCCAGAGCGATGCTAACTTCCTGGTTAACGTCACCCCTAGAGCCCTCTGTGGCCCTTTTAAAAACGGAGACATGCTATTCACAGGTCAAAAGGTCATCATATTTATTATCTCAAAGTTATTCTATCCTCACCGTTACTGTTGGCCAGCTGATGGTTGCAACTCTGTGATATGCTAGAAACTTACAATACCTTTGAAAACTAGAATGGCGCAGACCTCCGTCCCCCCTCTCCATTCAGTTTGCGCCATCATCCGCGTGTATTTTTGTTTATGTTGAGATCAGCCGTACGTAAAACACTTCATTCAAACTGGACAGACACAAAGTAAAACTCACCTAAACCGTCGTCGTTACTCTTTCCAACAATCACCAAGTGTGCTTTGGTCAAACTCAACTGGAATTTCACCGAGTTTAATGTGAAAAAAATGCCGACTCTACAGTCGTTGCCCCCCCCCCGCTCTGTCTCTCTCTCTGAAGGAAGAAGGAGGGGTCATGCGTCATCAACGCGTCATCAGCTACACTGCGTGTTATACAGTACGTCTACATGTGTTGTACCCTGTAGTTTTAATGCTCAGGCTGATCGGAATTCTTAAAAATATTCCTTGATCCGGATCATGATTCGGATCGGCACCAAAATCTAATGGATTGTTCATCGCGCCCCAAACCAAGAAAACAAACACCGGTGAAAACATAACCTCCTTCCTAGGCCTTCGGCCTTGGCGGAGGTAATAAAGAGACTGAAGACACAAAAAATGACACTCAGGTAATCAACTCAATTGGAGTTGTGTGTGTTGCATACCCTTTAAAGCCATTAATTCTTGTTGGCTATATAATGCCAAAGAATCAGTATTATATCTCTGTGCATTTTGACTTGTATTATTGTTGTTGTCAAGTTATCTTTTGTATTTTCTTTGTTCCCAAAATAGTATTATATCCAGGGCTAATGTCCAACTGTTATTTTTGCTACGGTCATGGATATTGTGGTCTTGTGATCTTTATGAAATGTAATCTTACAGATTTGTAATCTTTAAGAAACGTATGTTGTAAGCTTCAAGATGAAATGCATTCAACACTTATTATACCTCTTTCACACCAATGACCAGGGTCGGACCAGGGTTATCTGACCCTGGTTAAACCCTCCTTTTGTCAATTCAAACCAAGCCAGGCAACACAGGTTAATCCCTGGTCATGACAATTCAGATCCGACTTGGGTCACAACCCGGGAGCATTGCATACCAGTTAGCTCAGGAGCTAGAAATGAGTGTGTTGTGGGGTGGGAGTTACATGACTGGAGGATTACAGAGAGAGGAGATGATAGTGGCATCATCAATGTGTGCAAAAACGTAAAATGTCATAGAATGATGCATGTTTTTGGGATACAGTGTTAATATAGTACACACTGCATTTTTAGCTTTGTAACATGTGTAATTATGTTGTATGTTACATGGAGCTGTAATGTATGCAAACACATACAGACAACATACAGATTTACAGTATTTATCAATCAGCACTCATGAACCTTTTTTCCTCTGTCTATCTACAGTAGGCTACCCATTTATCATATATTAGACTACATTGTGTTATCTAATATGATAATATAGGCTACATTTACAAAAGAATTAACAACTTCTGAAGACTGAAATGTATATTTCACTCTCTCCACCATCCCAGCAAAGATTTACTTCATATAGTAGGGCTATTTTCAGTTTTTCAGTTTGAAATGTGGCAACTGTTGGATAATGTAAGAGCTTATCCAAATGTAATTAAATGAGTTTATATTTCTTTTAGTTTGCCAATTGTTCGATAACGTCATGAAATGAACTGGAACTGGGTTTGTAATTTTATAACGGATGGGACAGGCGACAGATGGATCTTTTAGCAGGTTTATTTGGAAAATTTAAGTTAAGTTAAAATTTTAATATAGTAAAAAAAAAGGTAGCGTTTCAAATAGAACATGTGCAAACAAGCTTTAAAAACAGATGTGCGTACAGCTGGCGGTACCGTGAGGTGGTCGGCCTACACGGTGCCGTCGCACCATTTGTTTATGAGCCATGGCAGCCTGTGACAGTTATGTCACGTTGGCGACCCTGGTCCTTGCCATTCACATTGAAATCGACCCTGGTCCGACCCTGGTCTGACCCACCTCTCGACCTGGGTCACAAAGCTGAGTCAGTCAACGCGGGTTAACCCTTTCATACACACAACCAACCTTGGTTCAACCCTGGTTGAGTCCTCGGTGTGAAAGGGGTATAACACTCAGATAGTGAAGGAAGTTGGGTGTCTGTGGGTGACAGGATATGGGCAGGTTTTTTCACGGTTGTCTTTTTACTACTTTATAAAGCTGTATGTCACTCGTTGCAGGTCGCTCACTCACCGGGAGTGACGCCATGCATGCAAAGATCTTTAGGAGAACTGATAGATGAACGTTGTGTTTGTGCTTTTTTGCCTCTCTCTCATCACTCCAGAAAGCAAAAGGATCTTAAGTTGCCATGACACCATCATACAGTCATTGTTATATGTTAATGTATCTTGTCGTGACACTGCCCAAATAAAACAATCCATACCATTGTCAGTTGTCTCATATGTATTTCTCTTTATTTCAAAAATATGTCCTTAGAATATCACTTTTACACAAGCAGTGGATCTCAATCTCTTTTATGATTCATTTCTCTGTGGCATATCCTGTATTATTTTACAGTAGCATTTATTTACTCTACCTGTATTGTTGCTCATGTCAGCCGATCCGTCATCAGACTATTCAATAGGCATTATCAGTCGCTATAAGCCCCATAGATGTGGGTCAATAGGGGCCTACTACTCCCACTAGTAGATTTTGTCATCTATTCACATGGTACATCACCAAAAGAAGGTATAAAAGAACACGACTTCTAGCGAACTTAATAATTATGACAGGAGCAGAAGCAGAAGTCAGGCGCTGTAGTATAGACAGTGTGATACTACATATGAGGTGGAGGTCGGGGGCGATGGATGGGACACAAAACAGGGCTTTCACCCAGGAGGCGGGGGTTTGCATCTCATGTGAAACCAACAACGTGTAGTTGTCTTTGTGTTCACAAGCGTTAAGTTTCACTTTCACTTTTGAAACACAATGTTTTCCCTAAACTTAACTAAGTGGTTTCATTGCCTAAACCTAAAGAAGTTGCAGTTTTGTTGCCTAAACCTAAAGAAGCCATTTTGTTTGTGTTCAAAACGTAACGTTTCATGCAGTTTTACAACCTGTTAGAACTTGTTTCACTTTCAGTTTTACAACATAGTAGGCCCCTACTGACCCACATCTATGGTGCTTAAAGCCACAGATATCGTCTATTGGTCTAATGGGCTGATGACAGTTAAATCGTGTGCTTATGTACACAGACAAAAACACAGATAGTCATTCTCTATTCTCCTCTTTCAAAGAATAAATGATGGAAGCAGGTTTGTACTTAACGCCTAAACAAGGGCTCACCTTACAGTACCAGCTATATTAAAATAAAAATCCACATCAAAACAAATTCATGCTATTTGAATCGTGTGCATCTACAAACACAGGCTACTGTCTCCCCACTGTGGACATCAGAGTATTAACACCAGAATTGATGATGTCATCTGGTGACAGTTTTTTTTCTAGACTCAGTGACAGACTCTGCGTGCTCTTACAGTTTGTGTTTGAGATATTGCATAATTTTTTACTCAAATATAGAAGAGCTTAAAGCTGTGAATCAGAAAGTGTCCCCTTTATCCCAGTAAAATCACCAACGTGTCATGAGACTTGTTATTCAGCGTTATGAAGCACTAGATTTTCTCCAACCATTCTGACAAAAAGATTTCCCCTCATTTGGTGTTTTGACGGTGGTACAGAGCACAAACACCAGAATCTGCTTCAGGTGTTTAAGTGGATTAAAGTATGGTGTAAAGTGTGTGCAAAAGATTATTCAGGTTTCGCGTTTAATTTTGTGTTGCTTTCTTTTTCAGTTTAGTTTATTCACACAAAATGTCAAGACTTGTTTTCATTGTGGTCCTCAATGTGAAGACAGCATTGATCTCTAGGTGCCCTCATCATAATATGCATCAATAAACGGTGTGTAACATTTAGGGAGATCTATTGGCAGAAATGGAATATAATATCAACTAGAATGTTTTCGTTAGCTTAGAATGAGCCATTTATATCTACATATAGGGAGCGGGTCCTCTTCACGGAGCTGACCACTATGTTTCTACAGTAGCCCAGAACGGACAAACCACATACTGGCTCTAGAGAGGGCCATTCTCATTTTCACATTTTCACATTTTCGCGTTGGCAAACGTAGTTCTCCTTCACTCTTGGCACATGGGAGAAGTTTCAGTTTGTTGCAATAATAAACAGTATATATAGACGAACGACGCGTCTCCACTTCCTCCCACTGTATAGAAGTGAAGCCAAAATATCGCAGCTACGGGAGCTGCCATCTTGAGATTGTGACGTCATTTGGAGCCGGAGTCTGCGCAGTAGTGATCGTTGAGCAGCGGTGCCGAGCACGGCCGCAGCAAGAGAGACTCACAGCTGTCAATCATGACGTCTCAGCCCCCTTTTTATAGCATCAAATAACTAATTAAAACCAAACATATCAGAAAAATGAACACTTGAATCAGAAAGATACGAACTTCCTTAAATGACAGAAACTAGCTTTTGGAAAAATGTATTTGACGTGACTTTTTAGTTTGGCCCATGTTCCATCCACTAACATGGAGGAGGTGGGATTTATAACCTATACTGCAGCCAGCCACCAGGGGGCGATGGAGATGTTTTGGCTTCACTTTTGGGGAGCTGCCATGTCTTCCATCTTTATATACAGTCTACGGTTGCAGCAAAGAACGTATATTGCTAAGAAGTGAAAGACAATTGTTCGTTCCATTGCAACATCAGCAGCCATTTTGGACTGACAACCGGACACCAGTAAAACGTCCGCATACAAAGTGCCGTACAAATGTAAAACTAAAACATTTCTATTCTATTGTCATATTCAATGTCTGTACCGAAATAGCCTGTGTTGAACAATACAAATATTATAAATGTGCATACTATTATAACTACTATATACTATTATAACTACTCGGCTATTAGTTAATTGTACAACTTTTAGGACATAATGATTTAAATGAGGGCTATTTAAGTGTTCATACTGGGAAATTGATTTACCTATAAAAGAAAAAAAAAGATCCTCTGATTTACAGACTCTTTATACGTCCATGGCCATGGTGTCCTTGGCATTTTCAGTCCAAAATGGCGACAGCGGCTGTTGTCGAAAAAAGTTTTGTCTCTCTGCTTCTATACTCTTTGGTTGCAATCTGCAACCTCACCGCTAGATGCTGCCAAATCCCTACACACTGCACCTTTAAGAAATAAAAGAAATATATAAACAAATTTGTCTCACAGCAAGAGGGTCGCAGGTTCAAACCTGGCTTGGGGCCCTTCTGTGTGGAGCTTACTTGTTCTCCCCTTGTTAGCGTGGGTTTT
The DNA here is from genome assembly GCF_015220745.1 of Sebastes umbrosus. Taxonomy (NCBI): domain Eukaryota; kingdom Metazoa; phylum Chordata; class Actinopteri; order Perciformes; family Sebastidae; genus Sebastes; species Sebastes umbrosus. The sequence goes on along the minus strand of NC_051278.1, from coordinate 31,021,851 downwards.
CTCCAGTTTCCTCCCACAGTCCAAAGACATGCAGGTTAGGTTAATTGTTGACTCTAAATAGCTCGTAGTTGTGAATGTGAGTGTGAATGGTTGTCTGTCTCTATGTGTCAGCCCTGTGATAGTCTGGTGACCTGTCCAGGGTGTACCCCGCCTTCGCCCAATTTCAGCTGGGATCAGCTCCAGCCCCTGAATAGGATAAGCGTGGACAGATAATGGATGGATAAAAAGAAATTACATACAAATGAACAAAAATGCTGAGCTTACACTGAGCCACTATCTAACTTTCTTTCTAAAACTGTAGTAGTAATTTATTTTTCTTAATATGCAGCGGAAATTTATCAATATTTCTCGCACAACATAATCTAAAGGAACAAATAGCTCATTTGTATTGAACCTCGCCAAGCACAAGTCAGTAACTCAGATTTATGTGGTGAAAAATGTATATGTTAAGTCTGTCAAAGTTAACGCGATAATAACGCATAAACACAAGTTTTCGTTTTAAAGCCGCTAATTTCTTGAATGCATTAACGCAACCGATCTTTTGGAGGTTGTAGCTTAAAACTAGAATGAAGATACTGACATCATGTGAAACTAGAAAACATAAGGAATCCTTTGGTACCAACCGTGTCATCACCAATCGTTTTAAAGCCGCTAATTTCTTGAATGCATTAACGCAACCGATCTTTTGGAGGTTGTAGCTTAAAACTAGAATGAAGATACTGACATCATGTGAAACTAGAAAACATAAGGAATCCTTTGGTACCAACCGTATCATACTAGCTTGTCGCAAAGGAAACCAAACTTATGATCAATTTTGGCGAGGAAGAACTGGCATGACCATTTTCAAGGGGGTCCCTTGACCTCTGACCTCAAGATATGTGAATGTAAATGGGTTCTATGGGTACCCACGAGTCTCCCCTTTACAGATATGCCCACTTTATGATAATCACATGCAGTTTGGGGCAAGTCATAGTCAAGTCAGCACACTGACACACTGACAGCTGTTGTTGCCTGTTGGGCTGCAGTTTGCCATGTTATGATTTGAGCATATTTGTTTATGCTAAATGCAGTACCTGTGAGGGTTTCTGGACAATATCTGTCATTGTTTTGTGTAGATAATTGATTTCCAATAATAAATATATACAATCATTTGCATAAAGCACAAGCAAAGTATGATTTTGAGTGCCCTCTTTGTAAAGTGTCTTTGTTTTTTTTGAAAGGCACTATATAAGTCCAATTTATTATTATTATTATTATTATTATTATTATTATTATTATTATTATTATTATCATTATTATTTTTATTATTTGTCCACTCCCATGTTGATAAAAGTATTGAATACTTGACAAATCTCCCTTTAAGGTACATTTTGAACAGATAACATTTTTTACAATTAATTTGTGATTAATCGCGATTAAATATGGACAATCAAATACAATATAAATGTATATGTATAAGTGTGAAATGTACAGTATATGTCGGTATCCATGGTATATGTAAATGAATCTAATGTACAAACTTGAATACAGCGTCTAACCTAGTTTTTATATCTCTGCCCCCCTTTTTTATTTTTTATTTTTTTCTATTTTTTTTTATGCTGATGTTTTCTTTTGTGTACATCTTCTTTTGTCTCTTTGCTCATTACTTCAAAGTTTGTGTATAAACTTTTGTAAGTATGAACTGTAAATTGCATATATAAAAACAATCTAAAAAAAATAAACCATAAAGAAAATAAATATGGACAATCATGCGATTCATCACGATTAAAACATTTAATCGTGATTAAACAGCCCTAATGATTACTCATTCTGCTTCAAGGTACAGTTTGATGTTGTAAATTCCAGTGTCAGCAGCTTCATGTTGTTATTCCTGGTGAATGAATGAACTCGTGATGTGATGTGATGCTGCCCTCTCCTGTACATTCAGAGATTGTTTTGATGGATCCATAATGTAAATCATTGAGTAATGTGTGAATGATCTCACTGAGCTCTGAGCTTTGTGCTGTATAAGAGCAGCTCACTGAGTCCTGCAGCCCGTCACTCTTCACTGCTCCTCTGTCAGGTACAACTGGACGGCTTGTCTCTCTAGGCGGGGCTTAAAGTTTGGGGACTTTGTTCGAAAAAGTCCATCCAGTTTTCTGACTGTTGAGGCAGCAGCCACCGTCTATCTCTCTCTGTCTCTCTCTGGGACCTGAACTTCCAGGACTAACGGGGACATCTGTCCCGCCGTGCAGCCAGCAGCATGATGTGCCTGTTCAAGTCTCTGTGTGCGGTCATTACCAGAGCCCTGTTCCTCCTCATCTCTCTCATCAGCGTCTGGAGGGTCACAAAGGTGAAGAAAGATTACAACTACTGGTTCCTCACTTTCCTCTTTCTGCCGCTGCTCGTTGAGATGATAATAACGCTGAAGAGTCGGATGGGAAAAGATTACAAATGGTAAGATGAGCTGCATGGAAGTGTTGGTAAAGGGGGGAAACTTGAATGGAATGGCAATTTAAATTTGTTGTTTAAAACTAATCTCAACAACCTCACTGTAACACTTCGATGTAAATTTACAGCGAGATTCTAACAGTTACATACTGTAAAATGCTTTTACTGTATATTACTGTGAAAGCAATGCATTCTGGGAGTCAGAACGCTTGCTCCCATGATCCCAGCGGTCAAGTGTATCTTTTCACAGTAATCTACTGCTTGCCGCTGAGAATCTCGGGAAAATAAATTAACGGCTATTTTTCTAAGTTCTCGCGCGTATTTTTTTCGAGTTGAGCCGTTGAGCGCCACAGCTCAACAGCTCAACGGTCAACAGCTCAACAGTCACTCTGGCAGCAGCAGCAGCAGCAGCATCGTTGTTGTCCAGTGCAACTTGAGGAGAGACAGCAGCAGTTTGGATAAACACTTTTTATTTTCACCACCGCCAGTTCCATTTTGATCGTCAGACCAGCGGAAGGGAAACTCCAGTGGTTACATTACGTTACTTCATGGTAAGTCAAATCATCAAGTTGTGTTGTACCTTTGCTAACACAGTGCATGTTCCTCCATGTATGTACATTAGCTAGCTAACGGTAGGTCGTTAGCTGTTCTTAGCTTCGTCTATATTTCAATACTCATTAGTATCACAGGTAACACAAATCAGTCGTCTATCTTATATTCACGGTAGCTAGCTAGCGCTAGCACCTTAGTTAGCGTTAGCTCGTTAGTTAGCGTTAGCACGTTAGTTAGCGTTAGCTCGTTAGTTAGCGTTAGCTCGTTAGTTAGCGTTAGCGCGTTAGTTAGCGTTAGCGCGTTAGTTAGCGTTAGCGCGTTAGTTAGCGTTAGCGCGTTAGTTAGCGTTAGCTCGTTAGTTAGCGTTAGCGCGTTAGTTAGCGTTAGCTCGTTAGTTAGCGTTAGCGCGTTAGTTAGCGTTAGCTCGTTAGCTAGCTGGTTTTAGCTTAGTCAGCATTTAAATTCTCAATATAATTCCTAATAGGTAGCAACAATCTAAAAGGGAGACAAGACAGTATCTATCTTGTGTTTCAAGAATGTTCAACTGTCAATTTTGCCGCCATGCATGTGGTACTAAATATGCCTTTGTTAGGCATATGAAAGTTCACCAAAACACCCCACACATCAAATTTAAATGTGATTTCCACGATTGTTACCGTTCATTTGGCAAAGTTACAGCTTTAAAATGCCATGTATATAGAGATCACCCAGATCAGAGGGAGTCAAGCTTGAGGGAAGGATGTTCTGGCATAAGGACATTAACATTAGACGTTTTATCATGCCACATCGATTTCTGTAGTCAAATGTGACAGTTTGTCTACATTATTTTCTCACTTGAAGACTCACATTAAAGAGGGGAAACCAGTCTTATGTCCATTCACAAATTGTGGTAAAATGTTTACTGTGATATCCACTTTTTCATCACACTTGTCAAGAACACATAAAGGTTGTGTAGTTGGTAATCTTTTGAGTCAGATCAGGTCAGGTAGAGATGATGGAGAGAATACTGTTGAGCAAGCAGGGTGCTCACATGAGCATGCAGGGTGCTTCAAATAGAAGAGAGATGTCCTCATCTTGCAGGCAGATGTGAGTATAACTGATGTAGTTTATTTCAGATTAAGACATTGAAATTATTGAAATGCAATGAGTGGAGCTCAGTGTGATTTTAAAAATAATTTCTTTAAACAGGAAAATTGATGACAACTATAGTTAAAGCATTGTTTAATTGTATTAACATTAACTTAGAATTGCAATGCCTTTATTGTCTCCTAATATAGGTGTCAGACACAGCGGCGACTGTGAAGACATCCCTCATCCTTCCTGATAGCCCTTGGTTGATCATTCTAGGTAAGCACTAAACCCCACGTTTCTACTTACACTGTACTAGTGCACATATGCAGAGTACTTCTATTGAGCCTGTCGGCAGTCAGAAGGTGTGGGGCAGGCAGGAAGACGCTGCTTGCCGCTGGAGTTGGAGTTCAGTTGTAGTGAGTTTCTATGGTTATGTCTTCTATATTGTATATAATACACACAACTTTACATTCTTATAAATAGATACTGATTCTGAAACAGTTGTGCATACAGAAATGGATAAATAAATATGTAGTTTTAGATGGTTAATAAATAGTTGACATCTTTTATACATACACAGTGGGCTATGTTTTAGTTAATAAATAGTTGACTCTATAATACATACACAGTAGGCTATGGAATAATAATTTCTCTGATTCTTCTCTGATATGTAAATAGTTTGTTTGAGCTTTTCTCTCACTCTCTTTCTGGATTAGGGTGTTCCTATAGCTTGTAAATATGTAAATAGTTCGTTTGATATTCTCCCTCCCTTTGTAGATTTTATTTTATTTGTATTAACTTTTTTACTTGATTTCTCCTTCACTGCAACGGACACAACCACTAAGCTTTATGAAAATGAGTGCGCGATGGTGTCGCAAGTATGTAAATGGCTACCTGGATACATCAAAGAGCAGTACAGTAGATGAGTAGCATCTCGCATCCTACATCAAGAATTCCTGATATCTAGCGGAGGCTTACATTTTTTTAGAAAGGTTTTCAAATATCAGTTGGAAATGCCAATACCATACAAAAACAATAAAGCGGTAAGTGGCCACTTGATAATTCGTCAATTTGGTATTCAGCCTAAAGCTTTTTGCATTGTGTTTCAGGTCCAATGATTTCCGACCAGCGCTGGATGGTAAGCATCGAGGGTCAGGTGGTGTGTGAAGGGGCATTGTCTGCGTTGGGGCTTGCTGTTGTCTTCACATCCTACTACAACTTCAACCTCCAATATCAGGATCACGCTGCCTGGACACTTGAATTCATACAGAGGTAAGTTTGAATTCCATATAGTCATTTGTGTCAGATGTTTGGGCCTTACAGCTATCCTTGTATCTATCTATGTGTGATAGACATACGATCAGAGAGTAGGGTATGGAGAGTTCATTCCAAAATAAGCTTAAATGATCACTTGGATGTTTGGGTGTGTATGTGTGGTTCTAAAATATATACAAGAAACATAAAAACAGTATTAGCCTTCAATAATATCATTTCATATATAAATTAATAACCCATTGTTATTAGTCTTGAATAATTAAATTAAATAGATAATTATCAAAGAGTCATCAAGTTACCAAAAAAACTCAATGTTATATTCATATTCCAAAAGTGTGACTCATAAAACATCAGGCAAGTAAGCTATATTAGCAAGAAGTATTTCACCATGTCCACGTGTATCTACTCTAATATGCATTGCAAACATAAAGCATGAAAAAGAACGATTTGGGGACTTATAATAAATCAGGTATTATTTATACTAACAATATTTAGCGGTCTAATTTTAGGTAAGAGGTGGTTTGATTCACATTTGTGTCTTTTTGTTTTACCTTGCTATGCCTTGTAGAAGCTGTGTCAGGATCAACCCAGAGAGAGGGACAAAGGCACGACAGGGAAAGGTGACCAGCAAGAAGAGCGGGAAAATGGTTCATAAGAAAGGGACATCCCTGAATCCTCATGTTTGCACCCTCCTGCGGAAGCTCATGGATTTCGAGTGGGACTTTGTGTGAGTTTAACAATCACATCCCTGACTCTGTCTGTAGAGACAAACCCTCCATATCTCACTCAATTACTGAAAATCCCTTTATGTCTGTGTCTCACTTATTCACAATGTTATTTTTTATTTAATTTTGCTTAAAATGTTCAACCTGGCATTATTTATACGTTTAATAATTGACCATATTGAGCCAGCACACAGTATTGTTCAACAGTATTGTTCTGTCTAGTGAACCCCCGCAGTGTAACGGGGGAGGCTATTTCATTTTGAAACAGAAAAGTTACAGTATTTACTCAGTCCACAAAGTACAAATGTTTTAAGCCCGTCACTTACTCAGATACACTCACACATGAATTCATTCATTCACAACAGTATTTTTATTTGTAATGGCTATTTTTATATTTTTGAATTTTATTCTATTTACAATGTTCAACCTGGCATTATTTCTACGTTTAATATTGAAGATGTTTAGCCAGCACGCAGTATTGTTCTATAGGATGGTTCTGTCTAGTGAACCCCCCCAGTGTAACAGGGGAGGCTATTTAATTTTGAAACAGAAAGGTTATGGTATTTACTCAGTCCATGGACTCAGATATTCATACGCAGTCAAATATACACCCTCACTCAGTCAGTCAGATACACACACACACACTGTGTCTCTTACTCACTCACAACTCATCACACCATTTTTATTTGTAAGAGCTTGAGTATTTGAATGTTTTATTTGGATGTTATTTTCTGTCAAACTCAGGTTATTATAATAAACAAGAATAATATGAATATGCCATGTTGTTGTGTTTATTGTTCAAAATTGTTATTTTTCATTTGCTTGTTAGTTTTTATAGATGCTTAAAATACTGTAATTTGTGGAATTATTACAGGAAATTATTGGACATTTTGATTACAACAAGTTACTGTATTTCTCTGATACAGTAGAGATACTGTAAATTGTACAGTATCTTGCTGGTGAAACTGCAACCAATAAATTACTGTATTTGGAATTATTACAGCAAGTTACTGTATGCTTTGATTACAGTAAGCTGCTGTATTCTTTTGATACAGTACAGATACTGTAAATTGTACAGTAACTTACTGGCGAAACTGCTGCCAGTATTTTACTGTAATTTCTGAAATATTACAGCAAATTACTGTATGCTTTGATTACAGTAAGCTGCTGTATTCTTTGATATAGTACAGATACTGTAAATTTTACAGTAACTTACAGGAGAAACTGCTGCCAGTATTTTACTGTAATTTTTGAATTATTACAGCAAATTACTGTATGCTTTGATTACAGTAAGTTGCTGTATTCTTTGATACAGTACAGATACTGTAAATTTTACAGTAAAATACTGGCAGCAGTTTCTCCTGTAAGTTACTGTAATTTTACAGGAAAAAGTTTTACAGTGCTGGTTTGGACATAATTTCTTTGCTGGATAGATTTAAAGTATAATGCATGAATAAATTACGTTTTTTTGTTATATATCCCTTCCCCCACCGCCCTCAGTAGGCTCCCCTGCATCCTGCTTGTCCCTCCTCTGCTATTGTTCAACCGGTCTTGTTCCGGGACAGTGAGGATGGGGTGGTCCCCCTTAGCTGCCCCAGACAGCCTTCCTCCATGTCTACATTTAATCTGAAAACAATAGTCTGTATTTCATTCTAGTTTTTTTTTAATGTTGTTGAACTTTCAATGACAGCAGATATTTAAATTTAACATACAATGAAAAAACAATGCAATAGGCTACAGTATGTCAAACTGTCCTTCTCCATGCTCAGAGATGTCCAACACATGTGTTTTGTTATCCTGTTTAATTATTAATTCCTTACAAAAAGCTGAGATTTGTGTGGAAATATCTTGATGTTGTAAACTGAAAGCAAAGTGATAATAAAATACTAGGGCTGTCAATCGATAACAAATATTTAATCACAATTAATCGCATGCTTTTCCAGAGTTAATCGCGATTAATCGCAAGTTAATCGCACATTTTTTATCTTTTCAAAATGTACCTTAAAGGGAGATTTGTTAAGTATTTAATACTCTTATCAACATGGGAGTGGGCAAAAATGTTTGTTTTATGCAAATGTATGTAAATATTTATTATTGGAAATCATTAACAACCCAAAACAGTGACAATAATTGTCCAGAAACCCTCACAGGTACAGTGTGTCAGTACCCCTCCATGTGTCTGTATGAAGATGTGTTGATGAGGGTCTGTTGGTTGTCTTGCAGGTTTTCTCCTCCTATCTTTCTGTTTCTCATCAGTATTATTCCCTCCATCTGGATCCTGGAGCTCCAACACCAGCAGGAAAAAGCCAACCGCCCCAAGGTATACTCCACGCCTCAAACCGAAAACACTTAAAACAACAGTTCTCCTGCTTTCCAAACATGTACTCTAATGATAGATGTGTGTGGTGTGGGAGGGTTGCAGAACTCTAGCTCTTCACACATACTGTAGGGCTACAGCTACAATTTATTATTCATTCATTTATTGATTCTGTCAAATTCTGCATTTGCTTTTAAGCTTTTAAGTTTGAACTACAGTGAAATGTACAAGCAGTCTGTGAAATTCAGTGTGTAAAAAGCCTCTTTCGACTGTTTTCAGTGCAAAACTCTGGACTCGGAGACCCAGGGAAACCACACATCCCCGAACTATCTGGAGGTAAGAACATGCTAGAACATGCTCTCTTTTATGATGTGCCTGCAAAGAACAGAGAACAGTTGTTGTTTTTTTTGATGATGTATGTCATGGAAATCACTGATATTTCACAACATGTGGGGTAATGAACCTAACCAAGAGCTCTAAGATAAAGCAACAGAAGAGAATGGTTCAGATTCCTCAAGAAATTGCTTACTCCCTTCTCTGGGATTCACAAAATTCCTCAGTTTTTGCACGGATTAAATAGATAGTTTATTATTTGTCCTCAAGGAGTGAAGTCTTTTCCACAGAGCACAAACAACAGAATTATACAAAAAGACAAAGACATGAATAAGCACTCTACAGACCTCAGACTAGATTTCTTGTAACCAAAGAGGAGGTTACAGTTCGTGAAATAATCATGAAACTGAATGTATTGATTCGTGTACATAGACACAAATTTAAAAAAAAATGTTTGTGATGGTCAGCACAAAATCAATTCATATGTAATCGTGAACCGGGAAGTAAATTTATAAAGAGCGACAAACACTTCGTTGGGAGAAGGTCGGGGTGGATGGGTGGGTCAGAAAACATCAGACTTTCACCCAGAAGACCGATGTTCATGTCCCGCGTGAAACTACAAGTTTATTTGTCACTTAAGTTACAGCACTTCCAGAGTTATTTCATCCCAAACCACGATCTTTTCGTAAACCTAACTAAGTAGTTTTGTTGCCTAAGCCTAACCAAGTCGATCTTTTCCTAAACCTAACTAAGTAGTTTTATTTTGAAAAGACTGAAGACATACTGCTGGACATTAGCAGGAAAACGCAAAAAAAACCAACCATGTTGTTGAAAGTCGTGCTGAGCGTCAGAAAAAAAAGGGAAATTTGTATCCATGTACAGGAATCAAGTAGATCAAACTTCGTGACTATTTCACAAACTGCTGTGAGGCTGTGTTGCTAATTTAAAGCTTGTATGGCTAAACAAACAAGTTTTAGAGGTGCTGGCAGGCAGATTGTTTTTACCTACAGAGCCAGGCTAGCAGTTCTCCCCCTGCTTCAGTCTGTATGCTAAGCTAACTGCTCACTGGCTGTGGCTTCACACTGAACAGACAGATATAAAAGTGTTAGTGATCTGCTAACTCTCGCCAAGAAAGCGTATAAGCATACCTCCCAGAGTGTTAAACTCTCCCTTTAACATGTAAATCTTTCCAATCTTCTTTAAAATGTTTCTTATAGTTCTTAATATATGTCATAACTAATCTAATCAGCTGATAAAGAGCAGTTTGCTTTCATCACTCATGATAACACAGTGTCTGCGGTGGGAGCTTCCTCTTTGGGGGCGGCAGTAGCTCAGTCAGTGGTGACTTTGCTTTTGCTCGGAAACCGGAGTGTCGTAACTTCAAGTCCCTGCACAGACCAAATACGGAGTGTGGACTGGTAGCTGGAGAGGTGCCAGTTTGTCTCCTGGGCACTGCCGAGGTGCCCTAGAGCATGGCACCGACCCCCTAAAAGCTACTCTCCAGGCAGCTGTATACTGTAGTAGCGGCCCACTGCTCCTAATATACTAGGATGGGTTAAATGCAGTAGCTACATTTCAGTGTGTGCTACGCTGTGTACAATTTGTGGCAATAAAATTTGACTTACATTTGCAGAATTTCATGTTTCAAACAAAAGCAAAATTTCTATCCATTTTTTGCAATTGATAGATGCAGAAGATATTTAGTTTTTTTTTCTTTTGTTTTAAGCATTAAAGATAGGGTCGATGATGTTGGAAAACTAGCATCATTTGAAAGTAGCATGGCCTCAGGAGCTCCATCTAAACCCCCCCCCTCCCATCGGGGCTCCTTCCAAGGCAACGCCCCCCCACACACACATGCATGAGCACCGCCGCATCGTAACTACTTCACAGACACAGAGCGGAGAGAGGACCTCAACTCAACAACGCTACCTCATGACAAGTAACGGCGGCAGTGCTACTGCAGGGCTGACGTTTCTCTTCCATTCTCCAGGAAACGTGCGGCGGCGACGCGCTTTGAGTTCAGGCTGGTGCACGCCAAGGGTAGAGTACGAGCAGGGAGGCAGGGAGGCATCTGATTGGTTCTTTCCAAGCGGACCGCGAGGCAGTCATCGGTAGACGTTTTTACAGGATTACAGCAGCTACAGATGACGGCTCTTTTCCGGTCCTTTTTCAGAGCTCATCAGTAATGGATCGCTGTCGGGGTGTAAAGACCATTTCAACCAATATAACAAATAGTGGAGACTGGAGAACATCGTCAACCCTGCCTTTAACAAAGAGCCAACAACCTGAGTGATGATCATGAATGATGCATGTTGCCTGTAATTTGCTGTAGAAAACGAAGTGATATACTGTCACACTGTCAAAAAAGTAAAAAAAAAAACTTTCTGTGTCCTCATTTTAAGCTATTCCAACTCCTCTCAGCAGTATTCAAGGCCAAACTGCTCTTCAGTGGAAAAGAGTCCTAAATCTGATTAGAAGCCAGCACCGGGGTAATATGGAATCCATTAAGAGAGTTACTCAGAAATTTAGGAGTGGGACAGATTCCCCGACTGTCAGTTTGGAGTGAATGCAGAAGAGAAAAACATGAACATCAAAAGATTGGAAAGCCGGATGCATCCCCTGGGGGTTAAACAATTCAGAAGAATCCACCAATGGGAGACACAAGGGATCTTCCCCCAGATCTTCCCAGGCCTGGGTTCTGGGAGGAGCCATCCTCTCTCCCTTATCTCTGGTGGACATTTTGGTCAGAAATTAGAGGAACATTTCGCCACATTTTATGTGGATGTCCAATCCTCAATGGGTGTCATATTGACAGAGACAGAGTTCACCTGCTCGTGGAGCTGTGCTGGCAGTGCCTACATGTACCAGGATGCATTGCGCCTGAGCTACTGACGGCCAGCCAAAACATACTTTAGCCAAGTTGCGCCGATACTAGGGCTGTCAAAGTAAACGCCATAATAACGCATTAATGCAAATTTGTTTTAAGGCCATTAATTTCTTTAAAGCATTAACGCAACTAGGGATTTTTAGGTCGAGTCAGCCAAAACACTGTAAAATGATGCTCGTCCATAACATCCTCTGCACTCATATTTTCGGATGCCCTTTTTTGCTGTTGGAAACGTTTGCAATACAAGCAAAGAGAACAAGAAAGTTCTGTTTTGGAGCGGCATCTAGAGCATGGTGTTTGTTTTGGAAACTACAGAATGATATAAAAACCTCAAAAAAGTCCACAATAATGCACCCGCCCTCTAAAGAGTCAATTAATCTAATAACAGGCCCAAAGATGATTGTTGATTTGTAAAAACACTCTCCTCTTTTGCATAGAAGATAGGCCTAAAACCCTACAAGTGCTCCTGCGTGCTCTTGAGTGCTCCTGTGACATTGCATTGAATTTCAGCGGTATCTGTGGTAACTTCACAATGTTTTATAACCGGAAAAAACAAGTGAATACGACATAGTCTGATCAGAGGCAAAAACGAGAATTTCAGTTTTGTTGTTATTCAATATTAGAAAGCTGAGTCATCCAGGCACTGAATTCAGCAAGGCAAAAAGTGGCAAGACCTGAGAGGTTATACAGGCTTTTAAAATACCAAGAAAGACAAAGAACTTGCAAAGTCATAAATAGGAAGAAAAACACTCTCAGACAAATTAGTAAAATATGTCAATCAACAGTATCAATTTAAATCAAGAAGAGCGCAAATGCAACGTTCACCCTGGACTCACTGCAACAGGATGTTACAGGAAGAGACGTGTTTTCGCTTTACTTCAGATGCAGAGAGAGACTGACCTGAGAATAAACCTAAGAATGCAAGATGTAGAGCAACATAAGCAATATTAATACAGTTTACTTAGTCATTAAAATAGGAGGGCAGAGACGTTCTGCCATTAATAACAAACATAAGAGCCTGAAAACCCATGTGGCCAATAACAGAAAGAGGGGAGCATTTAAACTGGCTTATATAAACAACAGCTAGACCACCACCACCACACCCTTTAGCCCAGGAGAGTTAGAAAGCCAATATTTGTTGGGGCGCACCTCCAAAAACTGGCTGCGTGCCTCAGCTCTTTACTGTGTTTCAATAAGAAAAACAAAGTCCACATTGTGCAACATTATGGAGTCATTAAAGGTCCCATATCATGCTCATTTTCAGGTTCATACTTGTAATTTGTGTTTCTACTAGAACATGTTTACATGCTGTAATGTTAAAAATATATATATATTTTCCGCATATTGTTTGTCTGAATATACCTGTATTCACCCTCTGCCTGAAACGCTCAGTTTTAGTGCATTTCAACGGAATTGCAACGGAATTGCATTGCTAGGCAACAGTTTGGGTCTATGTTTACTTCCTGTCAGCTGTTGTTATTAACATACACTGCAACAGGAAATAAACTGGGACACATTTAGAATGTTTACGTTTAAAACCATGTAATGGTCTAAATATTGTATATTTGTGACATCACAAATGGACAGAAATCCTAACGGATTGGTTCAAACCCACAATTTCTGAATACGGGCTGTGTGTGTTTCTCCGTATATTGAGCGTTTTGATAGTTTAACAGTATTTATAAAGCACTTAAACCTCCTTTATAATATAAAAGACACGAAAATCTCACTTTTTACAATATGGGACCTTTAAAGCTGCAGTTGGTAACTTTGAGGAAATATGATGAAAAGTTATTTTTATAAAACAGTCACTATATCCTGACAGTAGTGCATGAGACAGATAATCTGTGAAAAAAGATCATATTCTTCTGTGTCCTCCGGTGCTCCTAACGGAATTTGCAAGATTTCACCACGCCCAAAGGAAAACAACCAATCAGAGCCGAGCAGTCTCTGGTCAGCTGTCAATCACTGTTCACGAAACACGTGAACTCCGATCAAACTAGGCAACGCTGATCAAAAATTAATCAAGATTCTGTTACTATAATGTCTATTTCTCTCCTCAAATGTTTTCAGAATCATCTTGTAGTGTACTGTTTAGCTGTAAAATGAGAAAGTTTGTTTCCCGGATGGTTGACTGTGCTTGGTTTTGGCTCGACTGCTTTCAACATGGCAGCTTTCTTCCTCATTTTACAGCTAAACAGTAACAGTGTTTGAGCGCTGCCTAGTTTGACAGTTTGATCTGAGTTCGCGAGTTTCGCAAGACAGCTGCCCAGAGACTGCTCGGCTCTGATTGGTTGTTTTCTTTCGGGTGTGGTGAAATCTTGCAGATGGCATTAGGAGGACACAGAGGAAGAAGATTTTCTTTCACAGATTATCTGTCTCATGCACTACTGTTAGGATGTAGTGACAGTTTTAGAAAAAAAAACTTTTTATCATATTTTCTCAAACTTACCGACTGCAGCTTTAAAGGATAATTCTGGTGATTCTACTGTCAACAGATCCCATTAAAAAAACAAAAACAACTAGAATGGCACTCAGAGAGCGCAGACATCCGCCAAGCTGCCCAAGTATGATTGCCCCCCCCCCCTCTCCGTGCAGCTTGCGCCATCATCCACGTGTATTTCTGTTTATGTTGAGATCAGCTGACCATAGCGGAGCATCGTAAAACACTTCATTCAAACTGGACAGAATCAAAGTTAAACTCACCTAAACCGTCTTTGGTCCAACTCAACTGTAATTTCACAGAGTTTAATGTGAAAAAATTCAGATTCTACAGGTGTGTCCCCCCTCCCTCCACTCTCTCTCTGTCCCTCTCTCTGCAGGCAGAAGGAAAGAGGCAGGGTGACGCGTCATGAACGTGTCATCAGTTACACTGCGCATGTCTTAAAGCCTGTGGTGTTAATGCACAGGCTGAGTGGAGTAATTAAAAAAAAAATCCCGAAAACGGATCATGATCCAGATCGCCACCAAAATCTAATGGATTGTTCATTGTGCCACACCCCACCCCTCCAAAATATTCATTCAAATCCATTGTGAATTTTTGGTGTTATCCTGCTAAAAGACAAACAAACAAACCAACGCCGGTGAAAACATAACCTCCTTCAAGGACCAGGCCCTTGGCCCTCGGCCTTGAAGGAGGCAATCACCAATGAATTTATTTCTCTGTGGGGGGTTTTAAAGGTGAAAGTATGTATTTGTGACCCATTTTTAAGGAATTTACATCTTCAGTGTAGGGAAATCATAAAGTACTGAGAGACGGATTAACACATTGTTGTTTTTTGTCTTTTCATTGGATTTGTAGACCATAAGAAAAATATAGAATGTCTCCAGCCTTTTTCTTTAAATAATGACTTTTTGGATTAGGACTCATCAACATTCATCCGACCAAATATTACAGGGTCTGTAAATGGAGTAAAAGGAGGCGGGATAATCTCTGCCTAGTTTGGCTATAACAAATCTAAATTGCTACAATGATATTTACCAGAAACTGGTAGCGTCGCTTGAGCTGAGAGCTAGGGTCGTATCTAGAAGGTAGCCCACAAGTTGTGAAAACTCTTGAGAGACTCACTGCCCGATCCAGTAGCGGGACAAATACCACAAAGACCAACCGTCACATCCTACATGTAGGCATGCTGAACAACGACAACAATGGAGGAGAAATGAATACACATAGACCGGCAGGTCCATCCTCTCTCCCTACATGCTTCAGCCTTCTCTTCATCCAGAGCAAGTACTGTACCATGTGCCAACATTTTGACTTCTGCGGATATTCTCTATCATATAGCCTAACACTAAAGTTTATGTAGCACTAAAATCAGGATAAATTAAGTAATTTACTAAAACGGCAATAATACCGCATATCGCGCTGATGAGCCCATCATTATCACCGCAGGGGAAATTCGTTCACCGTGACAGCCCTACATGTGACCCTTAAGTTATCGAAAAAGAAATAACTTTCGATCTCTCTTCCTTTTCCAATATTTTAACCAGGCGTTATCAACTGTCTGCTCCAACGACTGGATCCTGACTCTCCATCAGATCCTGCTCATCCTCCTCATCGTGGGGAAGTGGCTCCTCCCGCTGGGAGGCGGAGTCACGCGGGACGAGCTCTCGCAGCTTCTCCTGATTTTTGTCGGCACCGCAGCAGACATCCTTGAATTTACTAGTGAGACGCTGTCAGATGTCAAGTGGGTGGCTCGTTGGTTAAGAATATGTGTGATAGTTGTATGTTTACTGAGCTTTGTAATCGTATAAGTATGTTCCCACTTATGTCTAAACTATAGGGCTGTCAAAGTTAACGCCATAATAACGTGTTAATGCACATTTGTTTTAACGCCACTAATTTCTTTAACAACGCTTGCGATTTTTAGGTTGTGGCGGGCTCAGTCTTAAAGCTAGAGTGAAGATACTGGTATCGTATGAAACCAGAAAATCTAAGCTTGTCACGAAAGAGGCTAAATAATCTCCAAACTTAGTCCTCTGACCTCAAGATATGTGAATGTAAATGTGTTCTATGGGTACCCACGAGTCTCCCCTTTACAGACATGCCCACTATATGATAATCACATGCAGTTTGGGGCAAGTCATAGTCAAGTCAGCACACTGACACACTGACAGCTGTTGGTGCCTGTTGGGCTGCAGTTTGCCATGTTATGATTTGAGCACATTATTTTATTCTAAATGCAGTAGCTGTGAGGGTTTCTGGACAATATTTGTTATTGTTTTGTGTTGTTAATATAATATATACATACATTTGTATAAAGCAACATATTTGTCCACTCCCATGTTGATAAGAGTATTAAATACTTGACAAATCTCCCTTTAAGGTTCATTTTGAACAGATAAAAAAATTTGTGATTAATTTGCGATTAATTACAATTAACTATGGACAATCATGTGGTTAATTGTAATTAAGTATTTGAATCGATTGACAGCCCTAGTATAAACGATAGACACAAAGGTGTAGAACTCAAGCACTTTTAAATAATCTTACTTTTATCTAATCTGTGTCCCCAAATTATGACATTATATCACGGAAATAAGCAACTTTCCATTGACATGTATTGAAACTCACGGGACTGACTCTGACTCTATGTCTTTTCCAGAGAGAACAGCCCTCAGCTGGTCTACATCATCTTAGCTGTATGGACGTGGAGCATGCTGCAGTTCCCTCTACATCTGTCCGGTCAGTGTGTGTTTGTGTCTTAAACCAATAACGTTGGTGCTTATTAAGCATTTACAGCCGTGTGTTGTTGTACATAACCTCTTCCCAGCGTGGGACAATCCAAACAATGTGTTAAGTCAGCAGCGTCCAGGCCAGTGCTCTAAGTAAACAGTGAAAAGTAGTTTGGCTCCTCTATCTCCAGCTTGGTGAAATTATTAACCCAGAAAACAGCGCAGCTTTGTTCTCGGTAAAGACAACCCCCCCATTCATGATCTCAATTATTCATATCCCATTTAATAATTTACAAATGGATGTTGACATTCTTGATAGTGATACTTTCATGTATAGCTTTACCGTCATAATGCATTTAGAACACTTAGAACTTGAACGCCCAGTGTTCAGATGAAGCTGCTTTTCCTTCAGTGTGTCCAGTTTGTATCCACTCATGTGGGTGTGTCTTTTTGCTATAGTGTTAGAGCAGTCGTGTCCAGTATGTTTGAATGCACAGAAAGTGTTGACATACAGGTGCAACATGTTCATCCATACTTGTTTCCTCCCGGGGTCAAAATTCTCCTGCTTATAAGCCACAAGCTCTACTGTTTCCACCCGGACGGCAATAGAGCTACACCAAATGTCTTTTCCCGGCGGAGGAGAGATGCTCGCGACACCGCAGTTTGAGCTGCGCTCGCCACACATCACAGCATCCCAGTGGCATGACACTAGCTGTTGGAAATAATGGGTTTCAGAATGCAGTGGTGCTGTTGTAGCATTGTGTCTGAAAGGACCTGAGTGAGAGGCAGAGAGAGAAATTGAGAGTACTAAGAGAAAGAAATACTCAAGCAGGAGCAAAAAATGAATGAATGAAAATTGATGACTATTAGTTTATACCAGAGATTCAAACAAGTTCATACCAGAGGGGCAAAAATTATTCAGTTTTCTTTCCTGAGAATTAAAGGGACTATTTGTAACTTTCAGAAATGCTTGTTAACAGCGACACCTGTGGCCGTTAAGTCAACGAAAGTCAGCGTCCTGTTGCTCGCGCTTGCTCGCTCTAAATATACCTGAACGAGCATCGCTCAAAACAGTGAGGCGACACACGTCAGCTAAAACCACAATATCACTCTATATTTCAGCTGCTTGGCAGTAATGTTAGCTGACCAGACGAAGGTCTCTCCATGAATCACTGCTGATCCTAGTGTTGGCTTTTCCTGCCTCAGCACAGGCTAAGGCAGCGGGGCTCCGCAGCGAGTAACGTTGTTGTCTCCGCCCGCAGCCGGAGAGAACAGGGAGACACCGGCACCCGGTCGGTAACGAGACGATAACATTACTCGTTGCGGAGCCCCGTCACTTCACAAGACACGGAAAACCTCTGTTGGTCTGGAGGAGCTGCAGCAGTTATTTCTGCACAAACGTTCACTGTACATTCACTAGATATTCTCAGAGCTAAACTAACTCTTCTGCAATGTGTAGTGAGGGCTCGTTCACATTTGGAGATGGAGCGAGTACGCGAGAACGCGCGCGGCTTGTGTGAGCCTGTGCAAGCAGGCAGAGGAGGAGAGGCTCCGGCCACACGTGAGCGCACATATGCGAGCGTGCATGTGTCCCGACGCAGTACATTTATACGCTTAAAAAGTTACAAACAGTCCCTTTAAGTAAAATTAAAATTAGGTCTATTTAACATAAAATTGCTGTTGCAGTGTACTTATTATTTTGTTATTTTCATTCTTTAAAAGTCACCAGAATGCAGGAAATAAAGTCTCTGAAACTCTAATTTTTGGTTTTGAAATCCTCCCTATTTTTGAGGTCTCAAGGTTGGCTAATATGCGTTCATCAGGGGTGGAAAGTGTAGTAGAATATTGTACTCAAGCACTGTTAATTTAAAGAAATTTTACTCATGTTAAAGCAAAAGTATTGTGCAAAAATACACTTATAAAGGGATGGGAAAGGTACAAGAACTAATAGTAAAAAATACTTGTGTTAAAAGATAAAAGATAAAAGTAAAAAGTAGATCACTTAAAATGTATTCTGAGTAAACGTTGCTGCTTTAAAAAATAAATTGCATTAATTGTCAACGTATACACTAGTGGAACAACATCAGCAACATGGTTATGTGCAAACCAACAACAATTTCCATCTCTATAGACGGTAGCAGCCTCTGTGTATGAATGATCATCAATTCTAAATATACATCCACCTTCCTGGACCGTGCGAACACAGCCTCCCTCTTTCATTCCTTCAACCACCTTCTTGAAAAAGTCAGAGTTGTGATATTTGTGCATATCCAAAAACCTGTTGATATCCGAGTCTTTCATAATGTTTAACAGTAGGTGTGTTCTTCCTTCCAACCACAAATGTGGGCTTTTTCTTTTGGACGTGCATCTCCGTAAACTGTTGGCTAGTTGGTTTGTGTACAACGCACAGAGCTGGACGCTAACAGGCCAGAAGTCTTGTGTAGCAAACGGCTGTAAAAAACCCAATTGAGACGCATATTCCGAATGTGCTGTATACATGTCCAAAGAATGCTCCTAAAACCTGAATAATATCGTCATATCCCACGTCTTATTCGATAAATGCTCCATTCGGAATAAGGCCTGATTCAGAATATCCACACAGGATATGCAGTCAATATCAAATTTGGATTAATAGAGGAATATTAATGTGCATGTAAAACGTAGAAGCAGTGCAACAGATGTAATGTGTATAGGCCTAGGGCATGTAGCTGAAGCTAATTTGCAACCCCTGTCCCTGGTTAGGCTACTAAAACTACTAGGGTAAAACAACTAAACAAATAAATGGAAACAACAGATTGTTCCTTTTGTCTCTTATGTCCTGTTTTTTTGTCCTTTTATTTTAAAAAGTGGTGAACTCCAAGCCAGACAGTGAGGGTGAGCAGAGGGTCCAGGAGGCGTCCGTCTTAACTAAACACAGCACAGACATATGGAGCATCGTGGAGGCCTTTTTCATCCATGACGGGCCTTTCCTGGTGGTCAGGCTCACCGTCATGACCCACTTCGGCGTCATCCACCAGATGCTGGTGTTCTTCGCCATCAAGAACTTCCTGGTGGTCATACTGAACTTGTACAGGTTGGTTGTTATATGCCAGGACTACCGCAGTAGAGACAACCGGGGCAGCGCTATCCCATGTGTCTGAGGAGTCATCTCACAGGGGGGGAATCAGGGAGACGGAGAGATGTTACATCCAAAGTTTTACAGTTACAGTGGAGCAGGAAAAGAAGCTTGCTTTCTGTTTTCTTCTCCAATGTACTTAAAGTCGAGATGAAATGAAAAAATGCCTTTTTAACCCTTTTAGATCACATCCCTGGTCATATTGTGCACCTATTTATCAATGTATGTAATTGTTGTTGTTTTTTACAAAAAATCAATTTCTTCATATTTTTTTACCAAAATACAATCTTCTTTTCTTTCTGTAAAACAATATATGAGGTGCGCATCAACCAATTTCAACCACAAATATCATGACATCCATCCATCAATCAATCTTCAACTTTTAATAGCTATTTGGTTTAAATCCCTCTTGTACACTGACCTTTACACCGCTCAAATATTCCTTTTCACTGGGAATACTCACAGCACAGAGACTAAAGACGCTCTAACTTCCGTTTGACTGGGACTCTAAAGGGGAACTACGCCCATTTTCAAAATTCATACATGTTATATGGTCTAAGACAGTCCAAAAAATATTAGTAAACACGAACAGCTCTCTCCCAAATATCCCAAAACTAGAGTGCTAAAACTTAAACTTGTGATGTCATAGGGTTTAAAGTCTGGAGCTGCTCCAAAGACAATGAATGGGAGACAGATTTTATGGACCCACAGAATGTTTGTTTTCTTTTTTATACCCATATGAGGTTTATTCTATTGTAGAGTTGTCAATTGTGAAACAGAAAATGTTCCCATATACTCAGAACATTCCCCTGGGTGCTCTCAGTGTCCTCTAGAACAGAGGTGTCAAACTCAATTTCATCCCGGGCCACATCAGCATTATGGTTGCCCTCAAAGGGCCAGTTGTAACTGTAAGACTATATAAATATATCTACTCTTTATCATATTACATAATTGCCTCTGCATTTGATAATTATTGTTTTTTAGTAATAACTTAATTAATAACTAGCTCTGAAAGCAGAAGTCTAGGAGAAATTATTGCAAGCAGACATTCAGGTGTACAACTATTGAACAATTTATTTAAAAAATTAGTTCAGTAACAAAAACACATGCTTGTGCATCGATATGTATGCATGTACGTAGACACAAAAATACTGAATGTGGGCACATACACACTCACATTTCTATGTGTTATTATAACATAGATCCCATGAATTTATGAGATTAAGAAACCCTCATCATTACTCATCCTTTAAAGATCAAAATTTGCAAGTAAATAATAATAATAATATAATATTTTTTTTTACCATCACACAAATATTATCAAGCACTATTTATTACATTGACTTTGTTTAACTTTTTATTCACAGTTGAGAGGGGCAGAACTAGGGTAAAACAATGTGACGGAGTAACCATCACTGACGGTGGGCAGCGCACACACACACCCCCAGGCCACGCACACCAACATTTCTCCGCTGCGTCGCTGGCTGCAGGCAGCGCTCACACACACACACACACACACACGCCAAACATTTCTCCGCTCCCTTCCTGATTCACTAACGAGTCCCCTAAACTGTTTTTCAGTAGTGCGACCAAGGGTGCACACTTGATTGTTCTGCTGTTTCCTGTACGCATTTATTCACACAAACATTATTCTTGGACATTTTGGCGACCACATCACTCTGCCAGAGTGCCGCTGCTGGAAACGGCTGATATTGAGATGCTTCGGTGCGCAGGTAACAAAATCGAGATGCATTGTGGGACATGTAGTTTATGGACACCGTACTTCTGTAAAGCGGCATAGAATTGTATGATAAGCAAATATATCCTTCGCAAGCTCTCGTGGGCCACATAAAATGAGATGCTGGGCCGGATCCAGCCCGCAGGCCTTGATTTTGACACATGTGATCTAGAACATCTCTCCCTATTCATTGTCTATGGAGCAGTTCCTCACTTTATACCCAATGACATCACAAGTTTGAGTTTTAGCACTCTAGTTTTTGGATTTGGGAGAGAGTTGTTCATGTTTTCTAATGTTTTTTGGACTGTCTTAGACCATAGGAACAACATTGATGAATTTTGAAAATGCGCGTAATTCCCCTTTAACTTTGTGGGATCAAGTGGCTGTGAATAATTAAGACTGTTGCGAGCAGAAAACTGGTTGCCAAGTTCACATTCCACGCTTGACTGCTCAGCATCTGACTTCGAAGACTCGTACTTCACCTCATTGACATGTCAGTCCCTCTGGAGCTGACCTCGGTCGACTCAGTTAAAAACACCACCATTTCTTCAATACTTTTGTGTGCGAGAACATGCTGGGCTATAAAGAGGCCTTATTGTTCAGATTGTAACTTAAATAGTAAATTAATAGACATAGGCAAACAGCAAGCCGGGCACACAAAGGAGACGAAGGAAGCAGAGCAGAACAGGAAAAAGGTCAAGTCAAGTCAATTTTATTTATACAGCTCAATATCACAAATCACACATTTGCATCAGGGGGCTTTACAATCTGAACGGTGCGACGCCAGGCGTTGTGTTGAACGGAAGTGAGGACAGGACAACAGGAAGACAGAGAGAGATGTACTAGATACGAAGTGTTGACTGAAGCTGAGATCCAAGGAAAGCTATTTCCCCTTCTTAACCCAGACAGGAAGTTAAGACTGTATGTGAAAACATTCTAAAACCACTATATCAACACTGGAAAAGGAAGTCCACGAATTCTGAGATTTTTTTTTTAATTTGAACGGGAAAATGTTTTGAACTTTGTTTGATATTTTTATTTTGTACCTCTTGGATAACAGAGTGCTACAGGAATCCTAAAAACTAAAACGCTAAAAGAGTACTAAAACCCAGAAATGAGTCAGCATTTTTGCACTTCTGGTTCCTTCGTCTGGAAGTCAATGGGTTTTTAGTTAGATGCCTGAAATCAGCTCTGTGGTTAACACAAGCTGAAGAGATTTTAACGTTTTGTTCTACAACATAAAATACGTCAGTAAATCCCCCACTCGTGAATATTGAAGCCTTAATGTGTCTTAAAAAAGGCGGTTGCTAACAAGTGGCTAAATGAGACTACTAAACGTCATCACGCCGACTCGTCCTCCTTTACAGCCTCGTTGTGTGTACTCGCGTTCATACGACTGTGGTGTAGTTCGTTTATAGCCTAACGTTAGCTTTTTACTTCTGCCGATTGCATTTACACTTCAAAACTCATAAAAGTGGTGTTCAGTTGTGAAGATTATCTTGCTGAACAAAACCTGTAAGTATCATAAACGTGTGTTTGCCACAGAGCTTATTTTTCTGTAATAATCCAAAACACAATGGAAAAATCCCATTGTTTTTTTGTCAAGGGAACCCAGAGCGATGCTAACTTCCTGGTTAACGTCACCCCTAGAGCCCTCTGTGGCCCTTTTAAAAACGGAGACATGCTATTCACAGGTCAAAAGGTCATCATATTTATTATCTCAAAGTTATTCTATCCTCACCGTTACTGTTGGCCAGCTGATGGTTGCAACTCTGTGATATGCTAGAAACTTACAATACCTTTGAAAACTAGAATGGCGCAGACCTCCCCCCCCCTCTCCATTCAGTTTGCGCCATCATCCGCGTGTATTTTTGTTTATGTTGAGATCAGCCGTACGTAAAACACTTCATTCAAACTGGACAGACACAAAGTAAAACTCACCTAAACCGTCGTCGTTACTCTTTCCATCAATCACCAAGTGTGCTTTGGTCCAACTCAACTGGAATTTTACCGAGTTTAATGTGAAAAAAACGTCTACAGTCGTTGCCCCCCCCCCCCCCCACAAACCAACAAACAATCACCGGTGAAAACATAACCTCCTTCCTAGGCCTTCGGCCTTGGCGGAGGTAATAAAGAGACTGAAGACACAAAAAATGACACTCAGGTAATCAACTCAATTGGAGTTGTGTGTGTTGCATACCCTTTAAAGCCATTAATTATTGTAGGCTATATAATGCCAAAGAATCAGTATTATATCTCCCTGGTTTATGTGAAGCTGGACAACCTCAGCACGAAGTGTGCATTTTAACTTGTATTATTGTTGTTGTCAAGTTATCTTTTGTATTTTCTTTGTTCCCAAAATAGTGTTATATCCAGGGCTAATGTCCAACTGTTATTTTTGCTACGGTCATGGATATTGTGGTCTTGTGATCTTTATGAAATGTAATCTTACAGATTTGTAATCTTTAAGAAACGTATGTTGTAAGCTTCAAGATGAAATGCATTCAACACTTATTATACCTCTTTCACACCAATGACCAGGGTCGGACCAGGGTTATCTGACCCTGGTTAAACCCTCCTTTTGTCAATTCAAACCAAGCCAGGCAACACAGGTTAATCCCTGGTCATGACAATTCAGATCCGACTTGGGTCACAACCCGGGAGCATTGCATACCAGTTAGCTCAGGAGCTAGAAATGAGTGTGTTGTGGGGTGGGAGTTACATGACTGGAGGATTACAGAGAGAGGAGATGATAGTGGCATCATCAATGTGTGCAAAAACGTAAAATGTCATAGAATGATGCATGTCTTTGGAATACAGTGTAAATATAGTACGCACTGCATTTTTAGCTTTGTAACATGTGTAATTATGTTGTATGTTACATGGAGCTGTAATGTATGCAAACACATACAGACAACATACAGATTTACAGTATTTATCAATCAGCACTCATGAACCTTTTTTTCCTCTGTCTATCTACAGTAGGCTACCCATTTATCATAAAGTAGACTACATTGTGTTATCTAATATGATAATATAGGCTACATTTACAAAAGAATTAACAACTTCTGAAGACTGAAATGTATATTTCACTCACTCCACCATCCCAGCAAAGATTTACTTCACATAGTAGGGCTATTTTCAGTTTTTCAGTTCGAAATGTGGCAACTGTTGGATAATGTAAGAGCTTATCCAAATATAATTAAATGAGTTTATATTTCTTTTAGTTTGCCAATTGTTCGATAACGTCATGAAATGAACTGGAACTGGGTTTGTAATTTTATAACGGATGGGACAGGCGACAGATGGATCTTTTAGCAGGTTTATTTGGAAAATTTAAATTTAAAGTTTATTTAAGTTAAAATTTAATATAGTAAAAAAAAAGGTAGCGTTTCAAATAGAATATGTGCAAACAAGCTTTAAAAACAGATGCGCGTACAGCTGGCGGTACCGTGAGGTGGTCGGCCTACACGGTGCCGTCGCACCATTTGTTTATGAGCCATGGCAGCCTGTGACAGTTATGTCACGTTGGCGACCCTGGTCCTTGCCATTCACATTGAAATCGACCCTGGTCCGACCCTGGTCTGACCCACCTCTCGACCTGGGTCACAAAGCTGAGTCAGTCAACGCGGGTTAACCCTTTCATACACACAACCAACCTTGGTTCAACCCTGGTTGAGTCCTCGGTGTGAAAGGGGTATAACACTCAGATAGTGAAGGAAGTTGGGTGTCTGTGGGTGACAGGATATGGGCAGGTTTTTTCACGGTTGTCTTTTTACTACTTTATAAAGCTGTATGTCACTCGTTGCAGGTCGCTCACTCACCGGGAGTGACGCCATGCATGCAAAGATCTTTAGGAGAACTGATAGATGAACGTTGTGTTTGTGCTTTTTTGCCTCTCTCTCATCACTCTAGAAAACAAAAGGATCTTAAGTTGCCATGACACCATCATACAGTCATTGTTATATGTTAATGTATCTTGTCGTGACACTGCCCAAATAAAACAATCCATACCATTGTAAGTTGTCTCATATGTATTTCTCTTTATTTCAAAAATATGTCCTTAGAATATCACTTTTACACAAGCAGTGGATCTCAATCTCTTTTATGATTCATTTCTCTGTGGCATATCCTGTATTATTTTACAGTAGCATTTATTTACTCTACCTGTATTGTTGCTCATGTCAGCCGATCCGTCATCAGACTATTCAATAGGCATTATCAGTCGCTATAAGCCCCATAGATGTGGGTCAATAGGGGCCTACTACTCCCACTAGTAGGTTTTATCATCTATTCACATGGTACATCACCAAAAGAAGGTATAAAAGAACACGACTTCTAGCGAACTTAATCATTATGACAGGAGCAGAAGCAGAAGTCAGGCGCTGTAGTAGTGTGATACTACATATGAGGTGGAGGTTGGGGGCGATGGATGGGACATAAAACAGGGCTTTCACCCAGGAGGCGGGGGTTTGCATCTCATGTGAAACCAACAATGTGTAGTTGTCTTTGTGTTCACAAGTGTTAAGTTTCACTTTCACTTTTGAAACACAATGTTTTTCCCTAAACTTAACTAAGTGGTTTCATTGCCTAAACCTAAAGAAGTTGCAGTTTTGTTGCCTAAACCTAAAGAAGCCATTTTGTTTGTGTTCAAAACGTAACGTTTCATGCAGTTTTACAACCTGTTAGAACTTGTTTCACTTTCAGTTTTACAACATAGTAGGCCCCTACTGACCCACATCTATGGTGCTTAAAGCCACAGATATCGTCTATTGGTCTAATGGCCTGATGACAGTTAAATCGTGTGCTTATGTACACAGACAAAAACACAGATAGTCATTCTCTATTCTCCTCTTTCAAAGAATAAATGATGGGAGCAGGTTTGTACTTAACGCCTAAACAAGGGCTCACCTTACAGTACCAGCTATATTAAAGTTTTTTTTCTAGACTCAGTGACAGACTCTGCGTGCTCTTACAGTTTGTGTTTGAGATATTGCATCATTTTTTACTCAAATATAGAAGAGCTTAAAGCTGTGAATCAGAAAGTGTCCCCTTTATCCCAGTAAAATCACCAACGTGTCACGAGACTTGTTATTCAGCGTTATGAAGCACTAGATTTTCTCCAACCATTCTGACAAAAAGATTTCCCCTCATTTGGTGTTTTGACGGTGGTACAGAGCGCAAACACCAGAATTTGCTTCAGGTGTTTAAGTGGATTAAAGTATGGTGTAAAGTGTGTGCAAAAGATTATTCAGGTTTCGCGTTTAATTTTGTGTTGCTTTCTTTTTCAGTTTAGTTTATTCACACAAAATGTCAAGACTTATTTTCATTGTGGTCCTCAATGTGAAGACAGCATTGAAATCTAGGTGCCCTCATCATAATATGCATCAATAAACGGTGTGTAACATTTAGGGGGATCTATTGGCAGAAATGGAATATAATATTAACCAGAATGTTTTCGTTAGTGTATAATCACATGATAATAAGAATCGTGTTTTCGTTAGCTTAGAATGAGCCATTTATATCTTATAGGGAGCGGGTCCTCTTCACGGAGCTGACCACTATGTTTCTACAGTAGCCCAGAACGGACAAACCACATACTGGCTCTAGAGAGGGCCATTCTCATTTTCACATTTTTACATTTTCGCGTTGGCAAACGTAGTTCTCCTTCACTCTTGGCACATGGGAGAAGTTTCAGTTTGTTGCAATAATAAACTGTATATATAGACGAACGACGCGTCTCCACTTCCTCCCACTGTACAGAAGTGAAGCCAAAATATCGCAGCTACGGGAGCTGCCATCTTGAGATTGTGACGTCATTTGGAGCCGGAGTCTGCGCAGTAGTGATCGTTGAGCAGCGGTGCCGAGCACGGCCGCAGCAAGAGAGACTCACAGCTGTCAATCATGACGTCTCAGCCCCCTTTTTATAGCATCAAATAACTAATTAAAACCAAACATATCAGAAAAATGAACACTTGAATCAGAAAGATAAGAACTTCCTAAAATGACAGAAACTAGCTTTTGGAAAAATGTATTTGACGTGACTTTTTAGTTTGGCCCATGTCCCATCCACTAACATGGAGGAGATGGGATTTATAACCTATACTGCAGCCAGCCACCAGGGGGCGATGGAGATGTGTTGGCTTCACTTTTGGGGAGCTGCCATATCTTCCATCTTTATATACAGTCTATGGTTGCAGCAAAGAACGTATATTGCTAAGAAGTGAAAGTCAATTGTTCGTTCCATTGCAACATCAGCAGCCTTTTTGGACTGACAACCGGACGCCAGTAAAACGTCCGCCTACAAAGTGCCGTACAAAAGTAAACCTAAAACATTTCTATTCTATTGTCATATTCAATGTCTGTACCGAAATAGCCTGTGTTGAACAATACAAATATTATAAATGTGCATACTATTATAACTACTATATACTATTATAACTACTTGGCTATTAGTTAATTGTACAACTTTTAGGACATAATGATTTAAATGAGGGCTATTTAAGTGTTCATACTGGGAAATTGATTTACCTATAAAAGAAAAAAAAAGATCCTCTGATTTACAGACTCTTTATACGTCCATGGCCATGGTGTCCTTGGCATTTTCGGTCCAAAATGGCGGCAGCGGCTGTTGTCGAAAAAAGTTTTGTCTCTCTGCTTCTATACTCTTTGGTTGCAATCTGCAACCTCACCGCTAGATGCTGCCAAATCCCTACACACTGCACCTTTAAGAAATAAAAAATATATATGAACAAATTTGTCTCACAGCGAGAGGGTCGCAGGTTCAAACCTGGCTTGGGGCCCTTCTGTGTGGAGCTTACTTGTTCTCCCCTTGTTAGCGTGGGTTTTCTCCAGTTTCCTCCCACAGTCCAAAGACATGCAGGTTAGGTTAATTGTTGACCCTAAATAGCTCGTAGTTGTGAATGTGAGTGTGAATGGTTGTCTGTCTCTATGTGTCAGCCCTGTGATAGTCTGGTGACCTGTCCAGGGTGTACCCCGCCTTCGTCCAATTTCAGCTGGGATCGGCTCCAGCCCCTGAATAGGATAAGCGTGGACAGATAATGGATGGATGGATGGATAAAAAGAAATTATATACAAATGAACAAAAATGCTGAGCTTACACTGAGCCACTATCTAACTTTCTTTCTAAAACTGTAGTAGTAACTTATTTTTCTTAATATGCAGCGGAAATTTATCAATATTTCTCGCACAACATAATCTAAAGGAACAAATAGCCCATTTGTATTGAACCTCGCCAAGCACAAGTCAGTAACTCAGATTTATGTGGTGAAAAATGTATATGTTAAGTCTGTCAAAGTTAACGCGATAATAACGCATAAACACAAGTTTTCGTTTTAAAGCCGCTAATTTCTTGAATGCATTAACGCAACCGATCTTTTGGAGGTTGTAGCTTAAAACTAGAATGAAGATACTGACATCATGTGAAACTAGAAAACATAAGGAATCCTTTGGTACCAACCGTATCATACTAGCTTGTCGCAAAGGAAACCAAACTTATGATCAATTTTGGCGAGGAAGAACTGGCATGACCATTTTCAAGGGGGTCCCTTGACCTCTGACCTCAAGATATGTGAATGTAAATGGGTTCTCTGGGTACCCACGAGTCTCCCCTTTACAGATATGCCCACTTTATGATAATCACATGCAGTTTGGGGCAAGTCATAGTCAAGTCAGCACACTGACACACTGACAGCTGTTGTTGTCTGTTGGGCTGCAGTTTGCCATGTTGTGATTTGAGCATATTTTTTATGCTAAATGCAGTACCTGTGAGGGTTTCTGGACAATATCTGTCATTGTTTTGTTTGTTCATTGATTTCCTAAAATAAATATATACATATACATACCTACATTTGCATAAAGTAGGCATTTGCCCACTCCCATGTTGATAAGAGTAGTAAATACTTGACAAATTTCCCTTGTATTTTGTGTTTCTAGTAGAACATGTTTACATGCTGTACGGTTCAAAAAACACATTATTTTCCTCGTACTGTCTGCTTGAATATACCTGTATTTACCCTCTGTCTGAAACGTTCCATTTTAGTGCATTTCAACGGAATTGCAACAGAATTGCGTTGCTAGGCAACAGTTTGAGCCATTGTTTACTTCCTGTCAGCTGATGTTATTTACATACACTGCAGCAGGAAATAAACTGGGACACATTTAGAATGTTTATGTCTAAAAACCGTGTAATGGTCTAAATATTGTATATTTGTGACATCACAAATGGACAGAAATCCTGACGGCTTGTTTCAAAGCACAATTTCTGAATACGGGCTATGTGTATTTCTCTGTATATAGAGCGTTTTGATAGTTTAACAGTATTTATATAGCACTTAAACCTGCTTTATAATATAAAACACATGAAAATCTCACTTTTTACAATATGGGACCTTTAAGGTACATTTTGAATTTGAATTTATTACAGTTTCTTGCACCACAGGATCTAAAGGAACAAGCCATGTGTGTATTGAACCTCGGCAAGCACAAATCAGTATCTCAGATTTATATGGTGAAAAATATATGGGAAAATATATATATATATATATATATATATATATAATAGGTCTTTATTTCTTTATTGTAAAGAGAGAACTGGGGAAATACAGTGACTGTGTGTTTTCTCTCTCTATAACTGCTGTTATAGGTCTCCTTGTTACAGTGAGCTGGGCTGCCATCTTGTGGCTAAAGCATCATCTCACCATCTTTCTCATTTCTACTCTACTTTTTAACTTGTCCTCTCACACCCTGCCCACTCACTGGCCAGTCCATAGCTACCTGTTGTAATCCACAACATCAGAAAATCACCAAGTTTACTATCATTAAAAATGTTTACTAGGAATCAGGATTCAGGTTGAACAGGCTCCCCCATGGTGTAATATGACACAGTGAATGGGGCTGGGCCTGATTCAGCTTCTGGAGAACACACATTAGCCCAACCCTTCACATCCCAGAACAGGTTGCATGACACACTCGGGTGGGGCTCTCTGTCTCTCTCTCTCTTCACACACCACACCTACTGACAGACTCTCTCTCTGTGCGCAAAGTCTCCAGGAGGACTCTATATAACCGGACGCACCGCACCGCTCACACACAAACACCCAGCTCGTCCTCCTCTCTGTCTCCAGCCCGTCTACACGCTCCTCTCGTCGGTCATGTTTCGCTGTGGGATCGCCTACCCCCGGTGCAGGTGGATCGTGCCCCTGCTGCTGCTCTTCGCCATTATTTTTGACATTATCGCCATCGCGGCGACATCGGGATGGGTCGAGGACGAGGACGCCAAGTCTCACTACGCCAGCATGTGGCAGCAGTGCCGAGGCAGGAACGATAACTGGAACTGCGAGTCGCTCATGGAGTTCCGTAAGTGTCTTTAGTGTTTTTACCGTCTACACATGAAACACGGTCTCATAGAGGTCCTCCTAGACCACTAAAGACTAGAGTGGATGACATAGAGAGAGTTAATAGAGGTAGTGAGGTGATTGTGTGTCGCTGAGATGTAACATTCAACATTCACATAGTGAGAGTTGAAGGACTCGACCTCTGAGTCTGTTTACAGGCACAAACTCCATGAGAGGAGGAGGAGGAAGAGGAGGAGGAGGAGGAGGAGGAGGGCTGAGGCCTTCTACTCTCTCTTTCTGTTAGGCAGGCAGACTGAACTTTGCTCCATGATTCACTCGCTTTCCCAGTCTGGCTGGGCAAATACAGGAGGAATGAGGGTGATTTCATGCAGGTGCTGTAGCTATAAAAAGCCTCTTCTTCTATAAGTGGATTTACAATGCTAAGAGAAATATTTCTTATTTTGAATAGCACCAATATCACATAAAGTGTTTCAATGGGCTCAACATCAATAGTTCCAACAAGGAAAAACTAGAAGATACCTTCAAAGAAGCAGTTCAAAGACCCTCATACTATGCAGCAAGAGCCATAGGTGGAAAAAGACAATTAAATATAATGGGTTTTTTTTAGTGTAGAAAGTGTATTTATTGAGTTTTCAACATAACTCCTCCAATATTTCACCAAACAAACAGCTTAGGTGCACTTAAAGGTCCCATATTATGCTCATTTTCAGGTTCATACTTGTATTTTGTGTTTCTAATAGAACATGTTTACATGCTGTAATGCTAAAAAAAAAACTATATTATCCTCATACCATCTGCCTGAATATACCTGTATTCACCCTCTGTCTGAAACGCTCCGTTTTAGTGCATTTCAACGGAATTGCGTTGCTAGGCAACAGTTTGGGTCTGTGTTTACTTCCTGTAAAATGTTTATGTTTAAAACCGTGTAATGGTCTAAATATTGTATATTTGTGACATCACAAATGGACAGAAATCCTGACGGCTTGTTTCAAACACACAATTTCTGAATACGGGCTGTGTGCTTCTCCATATATTGAGCGTTTTCATAGTTTAACAGTATTTATAAAGCACTTAAACCTGCTTTATAATATAAAGGACATGAAAATCTCACTTTTTACAATATGGGACCTTTAAGGTACATTTTGAATTTGAATTTATTACAGTTTCTTGCACCACAGGATCTAAAGGAACAAGCCATGTGTGTATTGAACCTCGGCAAGCACAAATCAGTATCTCAGATTTATATGGTGAAAAATAAAAAAAAAATATATGGGAAATTCACTATCTAATTCTATGTTTTGACAGAGTACAACAAGCATTACTAAGTACAAAAGAGATAAAAAGCAACCTATGTAAATATAAGTAAATCATTGAAAAAAAAAACAAACAATGCACATAAATTATGATATCGGCAAATATTCAAGGCTTCTGCAGATTTCTCCCCCTCTAGAAACTCCATCAAAGATCGCCATAGTTTCTCAAAGGTACTGTAGAGTATTTTCTCGGGCTGACCCGAATGCTTCGAAGCTACGACCGTTGCCATGGTACTCCACCTCCAAGTCACTATTCGAATGCTTTGTTTTTTATTTTTATTTATTTTTTTAAGATATATAAATATGTAATAATAATGTATAAATCCCATAATAGAGCTTATTACTATCGTATTATCCATTATCATCCATTTATATTGGAGTAGTTTAAAACAGGTATTTCTATATTGTGTTTGAGCATTCGAGCAGATCAATCCTTGACTGTAATCTCATCGTTAATGTCCTCACACCACCCAGCCAGCAGAGCTGCATTCACTCACTTGCTGTGTTTATGCCTTACTTCATAAAACTATTGTTTCCACAGAAAGCACAACAATGTATGCTACTACAACTACTTATGATTTACCACGTTGATACCAATACCACATTATTACAGTACTGCTTTAACTACAACAACTATTTACCCTCTGTCTGAAACGCTCCGTTTTAGCTCATTTCAACAGAATTGCAACGGAATTGCGTTGCTAGGCAACAGTTTGGGTCCATGTTTACTTCCTGTCAGCTGATGTTATTTACATCCACTGCAACAGGAAATAAACTGGGACACATTTAGAATGTTTACGTTTAAAAACTGTGTAATGGTCTAAATATTGTATATTTGTGACATCACAAATAGACAGAAATCCTAACGGCTTGTTTCAAACGCACAATTTCTGAGTGTGTATTTCTCCGTATATTGAGCGTTTTGATAGTTTAACCGTATTTATAAAGCACTTCAACCTGTTTTGTAATATAAAAAAACCTGAAAATCTCACTTTTTACAATATGGGACCTTTAAAGTATATTTAATTAAAAGAGAACTTTTCAACATTATCTGAAAACAAAAAGTGCAGGGCGCTCCCAGCATCTTATAAAGTTAACTGCAAATTAAAAATAAATAAATAAATAAACAATATCTCCCTGAAGTTTTATAAGGTGTAAAAATAAATAAAACTAGCAAAGCTGAAATTTGTGCTGAAGTTTGAGTCTCAGTTAGTAGTCCCAGTTAGACAGCTTCTATAAGCTGCTTCATGACCAATGATTACTATAGGTGAAATATGTACAATAGCAACAGAGGTGACTATTCAACTCTGATAACTGGACACTATATTTGCAGTGCATACAATAAAACATTTGAGGTATGTAAGGCAGTCTTTGGGAGAGTATCGGTTTGCTGGGGTCAAACATTTTAAAACACCTCAGGCTCACTTTAGAATTTTAAAAATAGTTTGTGACCTACGCTCCTGAAAAACCAGATGAGAAGCAGATCTTAGGATGTCTTCCTGTCAGACCTGATAACACAACCTGTTAATGAGATTTTCCTTCAGTGTAGAGGTCCAAACGAAGATTCATGAACTCACTGATGCACACTCACACTGAAATAACATTGAAGAATAACTGTGAACAGAGCAGACTTGTGTTCTCTCACCCTCTCCTCCTCCTCAGGTTGTATTTGTGTTATTCTACTCCCACACTCCCCCAACAAAGACTGTATTGTTGCTCTTATCAGACTCTGTGGAGGTCGGCTAGAGAAGCTAATGGCACGTAGCTCCATATTGTGATCTGCAAAAGGCATGTACACGTTTCCTGAGGCATAGGCAATGGTATGCTTGCTTCTATCAGAGCTCTAACGATTCCTGAACATTTTAGGGTTGCTAGTTATGGCGGCTGGAAAGTC
The DNA here is from genome assembly GCF_015220745.1 of Sebastes umbrosus. Lineage (NCBI taxonomy): Eukaryota > Metazoa > Chordata > Actinopteri > Perciformes > Sebastidae > Sebastes > Sebastes umbrosus. The sequence continues at coordinate 30,987,649 of NC_051278.1, read as the reverse complement.
TGCATTGTTTTAAGTCATTACTACATAACCTGAGTGTTAACATGTCAAATCCCCACCTCAAGTTGTGACTGTGAGTGAAGGGAGCCTTTGTTAACCTCTGACAAACCCATCAATCATTAGATCAATTATCTGATATGGTGCAAAGCTTTTTTTTTTGTGTGACCAAATTTGTATTTACCTTTTCCCCATTTACATCCATGATAGAGGAGACATTGTATATGAAAAATCAAGTAACTGAAATATTGTGTTGACATTGCAAAACACATCTACATTTACATAGCGACATGGAATGAAATACAAAAATAAATGGAGAACCAAAGATAAGCACATTGGTGTGCTATGCCCTTTAGCCAAAACGTTCAAATAGAATGCAAGGATGAGTTAATCAAAGCTAGGTTTGATAATGTTATTAAAAAAAAAATTGTCGTATTTGTTGAAATTCTCATTACATCTCGACAGCAAACAATAAATCAAATGCTTTGACCAAAAAAAGGAAAAAGAATCCTGTATCTGTGGCTGTCGCAGGACTGCAATACGCCCGTCCAATCATTTCATCCGGCCCAAATTGCGCGTTAGCGGAGTCTTCCACAAGTTGCCGTGTTCGTTGTTTGTGTTCATTGATGATTTTTGGGGCAGTGTCATGATAAGTTTGGGGGCGTGGCTTTGGAGGGAGGCCTGAAGGGACGGACTGTCAGTGTAGCCAACTTGGCGACTTTCTCTCTAGATTTAGGGACTTTTGGAGCTGGTGCTGCTAGCTACTTTCCTCGGAAAAGAGTTGCCAGCACTGGGCTCTGGCTTGATCGAAAGAAATATTTTCAAATAAAAACGGCAAAGATTTGAGGTTCTGGGTTCTCAGATGGTAGAATTTGCTGCTTTCCTTGGTGTTGCATGATAGCAAATTGAATTTTGAGGGGATTTGGACAGTTTGTCGGACAAAACAAGACAATTAAGAAGTCCAGACCTTCACTTTCTTCCCTCCCTCTTGGCTCAGTGACAGCAGCAGTACAGACAATTATTGAGTGGGAACTAAAGAGGCTGAAACACAAATGTTTTTATTTGATTCCCATAATGTAAAAAATATTTTCAGGCCTTTTCTTCTGGTTTCATCTGAAGTTTCAGATCGAGTAGTTTTGTTCTCTCAGAGTCTGAACTGTCCACTGCTGCTGTTCTGGCCGAGTCTCAGCGGGACTGAAGTGGTTAAAGAAAAGACGATCGCAGCTGCCAGATCACTGCTGGCTGTATGTCAGATACATTTTTCGCCCTGAGGTTCATGAGCATTCTTGAGTCACAGCTCTGGTCTAAATACTTGTGGGAATTTGTCGGTGAACTGAAATACTGAGGAAACAAACATGAGCAGTAGAGTCGATGTGTGCGGATGTAGGACGTAGTGAATATTGGCACTGGACCAAACGGACTCCCTGTATCCATGGGGAAGCTGGAATCAAAGAAACAACAGGAATAAACATGTTTTCATGCTGTGACATGGAGTGCGTCATTGGCAAATAGTGTAAAACGTAGATAATTACTGGTTTAAAATGAGTCCTTGCTCAAGGGAGAGGCAAAATGATGACACGTACTAATAAAATAGCAAACAGCTGCATAGCAAGATTTGATTTGTGTATGATTTTTGCATAAACGCAGTGAAACACCTTGATTTAAATTGCTGGATTAGCCGAAAACATACATTCAAATGTATTTTATCCATTCAATTGAATTTCCTGAAAATGTACCATATCCCACAATATATTGATATTAGGGCTGTCAAAGTTAACGTGATAAAAACGTGTTAACGCAAATTTTAACACCACTAATTCTTTTAATGCATTAACGAAACTTGCGATTTTTAGGTTGTAGCGGGCTCTGTTTTAAAGCTAGAGTGAAGATACTGGCATCATATGAAACTAAAAAACTTAAGTAATCCATCAGTACCAATCATGTCATACTAGCTTGACAGGAAGGAGGATAAATAACGCTCCAAACTTGCGCTAAATTTTGGTACGGATAAACTGGCATGGCCATATTCAAAGGGGTTCCTTGACCTCTGACCTTAAGATATGTGAACAAAAATGGGTTCTATGGGTACCCACGAGTCTCCCCTTTACAGACATGCCTACTTTATGATAGTCAGCACACTGACACACTGACAGCTGTTGTTGCCTGTTGGGCTGCAGTTTGCCATGTTATGATTTGAGCATATTGTTTTATGCTAAATGCAGTACCTGTGAGGGTTTCTGGACAATATTTGTCATTGCTTTGTGTTGTTGATTGATTTACAATAATAAATATATACAGTATATACAATTGCATAACGCAAGCATATTTGCCCACTCCCGTGTTGATAAGAGTATTAAATACTTAAATACAAATCTTCCTTTTAAGATAAATTTTGAACAGATAAAAAAATTTGTGATTAATCGCGATTAAATATTTTAATCAATCAACTAACCATTATTTTCATTATCAATTAATCTGCCAGATATTTTCTCAATTAATCGTTTTATCTAGAAAATGTCAAAGTGTCTTCCGATTCCTTTTATTATCTGACCTTCAGTCCAAAATCCAAAGATATTGAGTTTACTATCATGTATGACAAAAAAAAGTAGCAAATCCTCCCATTTGAGAGCCTAAAACCGGAGAATGTTTGGCATTTTTGCTTGAAAAATTACTTAAAATTAGAAATGGATTACAAATATGATTGCCGATTTAAATTTCTGTCGATCGTCTAATCAATTAACCCTGAAAACTACTGGATACCATCATAGGAGGTTTAATCCATATCGCCCACTCCTATATGAATGGACAGTCATCACTCATTCTCTAGCACCTCTACCGCTGACTTCCAGTCACAGGATTGTAAACTGATTTTGAAGTGTTTTGATCCCCCCCCCCCAAAAAAAACAGCAAAGCATATTAAACCATTGGAACTGTGTTCCTCCACCTAGAGCTGCTGGCTCAGCTGGTCTCCCATTAAAAGAATTCTTTCAAGGAGAGCGCAGGGTGTCGAGGTGATCCCTGCTGCCTGTGTGAAAGCCTTTTTCTAAGACGTTTGATGAATATTGTTCTTGACTATAAGACCAGGGCTGAAGGTTTCCAAAAAAAAACCTGTAGAACAAACACATTTGTCCTGGCTGAGGCTTTTATGCAACGTACGTGGGAGAGTCGGTGTGTGTTTGCATTTGTACAATTCATACGAGCCTTTCAGTAAAGCTGCAGATTAGAACATGTTCCAGTTTAAATGTGAAAGGGTGCAGCCTTATCTCTTCAATTTTGATCAGAAGAGGAAAGCAGATGTTGGAACAGCTGGATTGCATTAAGTATGAGGGATCGGGACAGGCTCAGGCACACACCCGGACCTTTTCACCATGTATATGAAGTAACATGTGAACATTCCGCTGCAAAAACCGAATCGAACACACAGGCATGAGAGCACAACACAATGCAATGATATAATAATAAAGTACCATTACATATACTGTAAGTATTTTATATATGAAGGCAACAAGTAGAGCTCCTCCCTGTCTTTGTTTTGCCCATTAATGTGCACATTTTTAACTTGAAAAACAAGCCTGGGCTCATCTGTACAGCGTCTTAAAGTAGAAGTGATCCATCTGCTCACGTGGCCAAATGCAGGTAGCCACAGAGGCCAAACATTGTTTCCTATAGATTCATCAATCTATTGGGCGAAGACACTATTTTTTCTGGATTTAAAGACTGATATCATTTACGTGTTGTGTTGATGGACAATCTGATCTTGAAGAGGGATAATTTTTTTGCGCGTTGTTGCATGACTTTGCCTGAGTTTACTCTGGTCTGAGGATATTATTCATTTGTGTTTTGTTATAGTCTAATTCTTACGATAATACACAGAATCGTAGAGTAACCGTGCGATATCATGGCAGCGTTCAGTAGGTTTTACTTCCTACGTCTACATGGGGAAGAAAATTAAACCAGTTGAACCAGTCTGGTGTGCGTCAGTGTGTGTGCTTGATGAGAGAAATACCTCAGGCTTAGACAGGTAGGGCAAGACCTGAACACACACACACACACACACACACACACACACACACGATGTGTTAATAATTTAGGGTGTTGGCCGATCCAATAACAGCGTATTGGGTGTAACTGCATGTTGAAAATGCACACAGCGGGCTTGGCTTGATCTTACCATATTTAAAAAAATCTGCAAGATTTCACAGACCGGAGGAAAACAACCAATCAGAGCCGATCTGGAGCCATGCCGTCTCTGAGCAGCTGTCAATCACTCGCGAACTCCGATCAAACGGTCAAACTAGGCAGCGCTGATCAAATATGAATCAGTATTCTGTTACTGTAATGCCTATTTCTCGCCTCAATTGTTCTCAGAATCATCTTGTAGTGCACGGTTTAGCTGTAAAATGAGAAACCGGCAGCCGTGTTGAGATCAGTTGAGGCCCAAAGATCTACAGTACAACCACGGGAGTTGCCTTTTTCAGACCGTATCGGCATAACAAGTTCCTGTAATTACAGAGGCCATGTCTGCAGAAAGTCTGAACAGAGTGCGAGGGAAAGTGTTGTTAAGGGTGTGGCGGTGGTGTGTGTAGCAAGTAGACAGCTTGCCTCTCTCTCTCTCTCGCTCTCTCTCCATATCAGCTAGAACCTCAATAACCTTGTGGAATGTGCCGTCAAGAGTTCATGCTGCTGGTGGTGAGAGAGAGAGAGAGAGACACAACAGATGACTCATTTATTCCCAGAAACAAAGCTTAAAAAACTGCATGCTGTACGTAAATTTACCAACGACTTACGTACTAGTCAGACAGAAATTTGCATGATACATAAAATATAATGTCATTCTGGGCTTCTGCCCAAGGGCGTAGGTTTGGTTTCAGAAGTGGTGGAGTCAATATTCTCTTTTAAGGAGATTAATATTAACTGTACATAAAAATACAACCTGAAAAACAAAACAAAAAAGTCCTCAAAGCACCCAAGGGATGAACATATGAACATTTTTATTACAGAAAATAACCTGGAACTATAAAAGTGTGTGTCCGCTCAATTCCTAAATTCACAAAAAAAGTCACAACTTTTTTCGGTTTCTGTGAGTTTATTTCCGTTTGCCAGCATGTAACTAATCCGTATGCTTGTTTGTGTTGATAATCCAGCTTGGGCCCAGGCTGTAGCTGCTCTGATGATCATCGGCCTCCTCATCCTCATCATCGCCTTCATCATCTCCTGCGTGGCTCTGTGCTGCTCGGTCAACATCACTCTGCTGCCCCTCGTAGGAGTCCTGCTGATCGTCGTTGGTAAGATACTCACTCACACACACACACACACACACACACACACGAACACGCCTGTAAACATTCTACATTTCAGCAAGTATGAGGAGAGATGTTTGAAGCAGAGTCAGATGAGAAGAATAACCAAAATCACCCTGTTTCAATTGTACTTGGTTAGAGAATGAAATTAGCCCTTTACCACACAAAGATGAACTGAAACTGATAAAGACGCCTCAGGTTTTACCGGTACTGATATTCCATCCTCAGAGCATGTTTCTACTTGCATGTGTACAGGTTTTGTAGGGTTTGTATTAAAGACGGCAACTGGCGGTACTACGGTTTTGCACTCTGCGGCTCACGTTAACGCAGTTTCACAAGCGTGTCGGAGAACTACGGTGGCCTTCAGGAAACATAAAAACGCGAATAGCTCTCTCTAGAGCCAGTGTTCGGTTTGTCCGTTCATAGTCCCTTCACAGCAAGGTCAGGGGGTTACACTGACCGGTCGGGACGATGTTTCTAGACAGACGTGTTGTTGTTGAATTGTTCCAAAATACATTTCAAATGTTTTGAGCCACTCAAAACAAATGAGTTTCTCCTCAGTCGCATTGTGGTGGTGGCAGATATCTGAAAACCTGAGTAACGTGCAATAACTGTATACGTGCAATAATATCTTTAGAGAGTGCACTCGCCATTTATTTTTTTATTGATATGCCACTTCTTTTTACTACCGTCTCTTAACTTAACTACTGCAAATGTCGTTGTACAATGTGTGCAATGACATTGATGAGAAGAAGCGAAAGTTCTCAAATCTGTTTTATGTTTTCCAAACACAAGCAGGTTTGCTTAAATAAAATGGTCTAAAATCGACATAATAATGATTTGAATCAGTAAATATCTGATTAAATAAGATAAGATGAGAGATAAGATAATCCTTTATTAGTCCAACAGCGGGGAAATTTGCTGCAATAATATATTGCAATAACAAGTAAACAGACTATTTTCTGAAACTTTCTCTAATTAAGAGTTTCAGTTATTGTTGCTACATCGACATTTTGATTGTACCCAAAAAGGTATGAGTTCTGATACCGAGTGTCAAGTAAGAATTTTAGGATTTTTGTACTATTTCGTGATTTTCAGAACCTAACCATTGAGATTAAAATAGATTTTTTATTTTTATTTAATTTTTTACCATGTGGTAGATAGTTTTCTGTCACATCTAATGCTGATCTGATCATGGTCCGGCTGAAAAAAAAATACAGATGTTCATTAAATTTGACAAGCGAATACTAAAAGTCATTGAAAGGTCCAGAATGTGTGAGAACAGAAGAGTGAAAGAGGAAGCCGGGAAATGACAAAGTTAAGATATCTTTAGAAAGGATACGTCATAAGTAATATAAGAAACCCAACCTTACTCCCAAAGAAAAAGGGTGAACACGATGATGTGTGAAGGTTTAACGATGATGTGTGAAGGTTTGACGTAGAAAGGAGGAGGAGTATGAGACAAAGGGAGTGGATGAAGCAGAAAAGGGAAAGGCGAGGTTTGGGTGTGACCATGGCAACAGCTGGTTTAGTACTCTGACTGAGTCACCCCACAGAGAGTCTGAGAACACGGGGCAGAGCCAGACATATTCACAGGTACAGGTGATACTGCGTTGGTGCCGTGATGTCTGTTTTCAATGTGCCGGAGGGAGTTGAATGTAGTTTGCATCGGCATCTCATGGCTGTAGCTACAGAGACATTTGGCACTCGGCTCTGACAGGTGGCACAAAATGACTCATGTATCAGTCAGAGTCTTGGAAGAAAAAGCAGATTAGAAATAATAATAGGATTAGAAGTACACGCTTACAGTATCCCTCCATAGTACTTTCATCTCACCAGCACAACAATTATTGGATCATATGAATCATCCCAGATCATTGGACAACACTTATTGATATCATCCAATGGTCACTTTGCGCTTGTTATTGTGATGAAAGTGCACTGCCAACCTTTTTCCACAAAGTGCCACAACACTAGGGGGGTAAGAAAATATCGATGCACATGATTATTGCGAAATAATGTGGTGCGATACTGTATCGATTTTTAATTAACCTCTTTCAGAGGTTGTAGCGGGCTAAATTTTAAAGAATGTGGCATCATTTACTGGCATTATATGAAACTAGAAAGACCTAATGAATCCATCGATACCAACCATGTCATACTAGCTTGTCGAGACGGAGGCTTAATAACCCTCCAAATTTACGCAAAATTTTGGCGAGGAAAAACTGGCATGACCATTTTAAAAAGGGGTCCCTTGACCTCTGACCTCAAGATTATCATCAAGGGATCATTATTTTATGTGTAAGACGACATCAGGCTCGACTTAAACATCACTTTCCAAACTTTGTAAAAGAAAATGCAACAAATACTGTAATTACACAGATATTTACTTCCTTTATTATTAAAATAATAAATCATACACCAACAACTTGGCAAAAAAATCTTCAAAATTAACAGGAGTTACAGTTCTAGTGTAAACCTTCTTATTGCAGCAACAGATTGGTCAACATTTAAACAGGAATTCAAATTCCAGTATATAATGTATATAGTATATAAACATATAATTGAATTGAGTAGATCGTTACCATTGTCACCGATCCAGCTATTTGACTCAATATTGTCACGATACTGATCCAGTACGGGTGCATCCCTGCCTGTGATTAATAGAACAGTTTGTGTTGTGTTGTTGTGTCACACCTGACTCACTGCCTGCCCTGCCTTTAGCTCGAAAGCGTAACTGTCACAGCAACAGAGTGCATCACAGGACAAATCAGTGTCACACCTTTCTCCAGAATTGTCGTGAGAGGCAACCATCTGATCACCGTCTGCTAACACTGACTCACCTCCATGTCGATATGTTGATGTAACTCTCAAAGACTCGTGTGGAGGTATTTTTTCACACCCTGCTATCGGTGTCAGTGTCTGACTTCACCTCTCTTTGTCTCCCCGCAGTGGTTTTCCAGTTCATCGCTCTGATCATCTACCCCGTCATGTTCAACGATCTGATCTTCGAGGGCCACTACTACTACACCTGGGCCTACGGCTTCGGCTGGGGCGCCACCATCCTCTGCATCGGCTGCGCCGTCCTCTTCTGCTGCCTGCCGCGCTACGAGGATGAGCTGACCGGCCTGGCCAAGACCAAATACATCTACTCCTCCGCTTAAAAGACTAAACCTGCCACACCCACCCAGTTCCAGACAGTCCCACCTTCCACTCTGAGCTGGATCTGTGCTGGCCGTTGAACATTTTTACACTGTACCATTCCACCAAAGATCTACGATGGCTCAGTTTAGTTCCATTTGGTTCGGCAGTGGAAAACTCCTCCTCTATACCATCCAAGAGCGACGTTGGAAGCAATGGGGGGATTCTCGCTGGAACTGTGATTGGATGTCGCATCTGCTTTAATGTACAGACCTCTATTTTAGATTAAGCCAGCATCATAAAAAAATGCTTTCTTACCATGGTGTTTTTTTCACATTCTGCATTTGAGTGAGACATATTCCTCATTTTACCTGTACTTTTTACCAGTAACTCTCAATGCAAGATCACCCAAGTGCACTTAACCTTAAGGGATGTAATTATGAGTAAGGCATAGCTTTTAGCCTGACTAGTTATTTTAGATCAACCTTGGTAGAGGAGCAATTCAGACCTAACGTTTGCACAGGATGCAAAATAAATCATGAATCATGATTTGTTTTTTTTTGTCCCATGTTCTAAGAAGTTTCACTCTGTCTTTTATTCTCTATGTGGTTGGGTGTGAGGTAAAAAGGAAGCGAAGGCTTGGAGTCAGAAGCTGAATGTAATCTACACATATGGAGATGTAGTTTAACATGTAGTCGTGTTTGCACCTTTTTTATGCTTTTTTTTTTTTTTGATAATTCTTATCTGCTGTTTTTTGTATTCTTATTTACTTAGTACCAAAGGGGTAGAACTGGGAGTTTGCTGTGCTGTCTTTGTATCTGTTCTGAACACTACTAATAATACACTTGATGAGTAGAAACAGCGTGTGATGGTTTGGTTGACTTGGCTGCAGTTGTTCCCTTCTCTGGAAGTATGTTTAGATGAATGAGTTCCATAGAGTGCTACAGGAATGAGTCCTTAAACCCAGAAATGAGTTAGCATTTTTAGCACTTCTGGTTCCCCTCGTCTGGAAGTCAATCGGTTTTTAGTTAGACGCCTGAAATAAGGTCTGTGGTTAACACAAGCTGAAGAGATCGATATAAAGTACATCAATAAATATCCCACTCGTGAATTTTGAAGCCTTAATGTGTCTTAAAAAAGGCGGTTGCTAACAAGCGTCTAAATGAGACTACAAAACGTCATCACGCCGACTCGTCCTCCTTTACAGCCTCGCTGTTTATGCTCACGCTCACGTGACAGTGGTGTAGTCGGTTTATAGCCTAACGTTAGCTTCTTACTTCTGGCAATTGCATTCACACTTCAAAAATCATAAAAGTGGTGTCAATTTGAGGAGATTATCTTGAACAAAACATGTAAGTATCATAAACGTGTGTTCGCCACAGAGCTGATTTTCTGCAATGATCCAAAATCCAATGGAACAATCCCGTTGGCTTTTTGTCCAGGGATGCTAACTTCCTGGTTGGCTTACAAAAATATGTCATCTCTGTAGCTTGCTCTTTGAGCTTGATAATTAATCTGCCTTGTGCATATTTAGAAAATGTGGCTTAAAGATATAAACTCAGAAACTCCTGTTTGTCATATCTTCCGTCCCAGACAGTTGTACCAATCATGTATTTTTTTAAAAGCCTTCATACGTTTTGATAATGCTCCTTTGGCTAACCATCTGCTGGTTTGATGAGACACTGAGACCAAGGTGTACAATCTTCTGACATACTGTGTGTAAAAACTTGTGCCTTAGCTTCTTCAGTGTTGTGTTGTTGAATGCTCCATCAAACTGGTCAGTCTGGTTTTACTGACTCATGCTTCAATCCCAGTCAACAGTTGACTTCTGTGTTCATGCCAAGACCAAATTCATGCCCAAACAAGACCAAGTTGTATGATTTTGTTACATGAAAGAGTTCTGAGGAAAGATCATTAAATGACTGTTGATGAGACGTGATGATTGATCAGTAATTCCATAACTCTCCCAACTCGTGCTTTTATCATCTGACTTGGGAGTCTTTCAAGTTATTGACGCAGCAAATTGCAGCATAAATGACTTCATAATCTGGTTGAAGTTTTAACTGAGAATCAGGGCGGATTCAGGCAGGTCTACACTTGGAGAAACTCTGCCGGCAAAAAAAAAAAAACATGCTTTTACTTACGGGTGTCTTGAAGTCTGCTTTTTCAGTCATTATTAGTCACTGTATGGGTATATAATGTACTATAGAGAATGTCTTATTAACATTCATCCACTTCTGGAAATCACCGAGCTGTTCTTCTGCTGTAGTATGAATTGATTATTTTTGGTAGTCTGTGTATTTTTATGCAATAAAAAGCTTCCTTTTTTTTGAAGTGGTTTACGTTTCTTGATGAATTTTTACAATTCACCATGTTTATATTGGGAGGGATGAAGGAGAGTGAGGAACAGGAGGCTTAAGGAGAAAGATATTAGAATCCTGTCTCCATTTAAAGGTCCCATATTGTAAAAAGTGACATTTTCATGCCTTCTATATTATAAAGCAGGTTGAAGTCCTTTATAAATACTGTGAAAGTATCGAAACGCTTAATCCACAGAGAAATACACACAGCCCGTATTCAGAAACTGAGCTTTTGAAACAAGCTGATTTCTGTCCATTTGTGATGTCACAAATCTACAATATTTAGACCATTTCAAAGTTTTAAACGTAAACATTCTAAATGGGTCCCGGTTTATTTCCTGTTGCAGTGTATGTAAATGACATCAGCTGACAGGAAGTAGTCATGGACCCAAGTCGTTCCTAGCAACGCAATTTGTTACAATTCCATTGAAATGTACTAAAACGGAGTGTTTCAGACATTCAAGCAGACAGCATGAGGAAAATAAAGTTTTTTTAAACATTAAAGTAGGTAAACATGTTCTAGTAGAAACCCAAAATACAAGAACCTGAAAATGAGCATGATATGGGACCTTTAAAGCAGCAGTAGGCAGAATATTTTGGCATCATTGGGCAAAAATTCCATAATAACAGCATATAATATATAATAATAGCATATTGTAATTAAGCGTCCTCATGGCTCTGTTTTCAGGCTTTTTTTAGAGAGAGAGTGTTCCTATTGGCTGTTCATTCAATGGAGGCAGCTGTCAATCACTCGTGACCTGATCAAATATGAATCACTATTCTGTTACTGTAATGCCTAATTCTCACATAAAATGTTTCCAGAAACATCTTGTAGTGTACAGTTTAGCTGTAAAATGAGAAAGTTTGCTCTGGCTGGTGGGCGGTGCTTGGAGTGCTTGGAGTCACAAACTTTCTCATTTTACAGCTAAACAGTACACTACAAGATGTTTCTGAAAACATTTGAGACGGGAAATAGACATTACAGTAACAGAATATTGATTCATATCTGATCAGCGCTGCTTAGTTTGACCGTTTGATCGGAGTTTGCGAGTGATTGACAGCTGCTCAGAGATGGCAAGGCTCCAGCTCGGCTCTGATTGGTTGTTTTCTTCCGGTCTGTGAAATCTTGCAGATGCCATTAGGAGCACTGGAGGACACAGAGGAACATGACTTTTTTTCAGATTACCTGTCTCATGCACTATTGTCAGTATATGGTGACCGTTTTATAAAAATAACTTGCTCCAATCTTGGCAACTGCTGCTTTAAAGATGATCAGATTTCTCAAGCTCCACTGTAAATAACTATCATATAAACACCAAAAAAATGTACTTTAGTTTCGAAACTTTCCAAATCAATATGCAAGTTTGAGTTGTTTATTTGCGGTGTCAGCGAGGTCGGGTAGAAAATCCAGTTGCAACCTGAATGCAAATGATCCTCCCGTCTCGGTGTTTGTCCTCAGACTCATAATTTATGCGGTTGTCAACACAAACACACCCTGAGAGCCACACCCTGGGACAGGCCTGTGTGAGAATCCAACTTTGCTCAGCATGTCTTGACAGCTCTGTGAAGAGCTCGGTGGAGAGAAAAGAGTTCTCAAGAGAGAGAGAGAGAAAGAGAAAATGACATGAGGGTGAGAAGTACAGTGTGAGGGAGAGGAGGACAGACAGTAAATGAAAGACGGGGGGAGGGACGGAGAGTAACAGGTATGAAGTTAAAGAAGGGTAATAAAACAAGCAAGAACAAGATAGATAGTGGGAACCTTACTTTTTGTCCCCCATTGCACATGTTCTTGTCGTGTCCTGTCTCATTTTACTTAAAGGGGACATATCGTGCTCATTTCCAGGTTCATACTTGTATTTTGTGTTTCTACTAGAACATGTTTACATGCTTTAATGTTCAAAAAAAACTTTATTTTCTTCATACTGTCTGCTTGAATATACCTGTATTTACCCTCTGTCTGAAACGCTCTGTTTTAGTACATTTAAATGGAATTGCAATGGAATTGCAACAGAATTGCGTTGCTAGGCAACAGCTTGGGTCCATGTTTATTTCCTGTCATCTGATGTCATTTACATACACTGCAACAGGAAATAAACTGGGACCCATTTAGAATGTTTACGTTTAAAAATGTGAAATTGTCTAAATATTGTAGATTTGTGACATCACAAATTGACAGAAATCCTGACGGTTTGTTTCAAAAGCTCAGTTTCTGAATACGGGCTGTGTGTATTTCTCTATGATTAAGCGTTTCGACACTTTCACAGTATTTATACCTGCTTTATAATATAAAAGCCATGAAAATGTCACTTTTTACAATATGGGACCCAATATGATATCCAGAGTATTAATATAGAAGCAATCAACTATTGTCTACGTAAAGATATAGAGGAGTAATGTCTGCCTGAGCAGAGAATGAAGTCACTCTCTCTCTGTGTGAGTTGAGCTACTCTGTGCTTTGTCGACATATCCGGGCCAGCTGTGCATGCTTTTAGTGCATGTTAGTGCATGTGAGCGTGCCCCACTGGCTAGCTCAGGACCCTCACACTGCACAGCTGATAATGACGGCAGTGTCGCGAGAGCATACCCGGTACATATATACATACCATATAAAGTATATATATATATACAGTATATATATATATATATCCCTCTACCAGAGACTCCCCACAAAACAAACACAAATAGGCCAACATATGAGGAAATATTTCACAAAACCAATGAGTATTTACATCATATTTCCCAAAGCTATACAGTAATAATGGGTCTTGATATTACATTAATAGTCACTTAATAGCAGAGGTGGAAGAAGTATTCAGATTCTTACCAATACACCAATTCAAAAATACTCCATTACAAGTAAAAGGCCTGTGTTAAAAAATCCCACTTAAGTAAAAGTATAGAAATATTATCAGCAAAGTGTACTTGACGTATAAAAAGTACTCATGCTGCAAAAAAAATCGGCCCCTGCGTTTTATATATTATTATGAGATTAGATTAGATTGTGACGGCAGAATACAAATTTGTATTATTTAAAAAAAAAAATGTTTCTCCAATCTTTGCTTTTTGTGAAATTTGACCTATTTGGGCCTCATACCGTTATTTAAATGAAACCATCTGAGAAGTTTAGAGGGGAAATAGAGGGTATTTCATACGTGTTTTTTTTTCAGATATTAATCAGATATTAATCTGTTTGCTGATGTTGCTGCTTTGACACCTGAATTTCCCTCCGGGGATTAATAAAGGTTCATCTTATCTTACCTTATCTTAATTTCAAAAGTAACTAACATCTATAGCTGTCAGATAAATGTAGTAGAGAAATGCATGTTTGACACATTTGTCTGTGTTTCTTCATGAACGCCACTAGAGGTCAGGCTTGATCAGTAAATCAGCTCCTGTTGCCTCTGCATCCTCCAGCTGTCCAGAACCACATTGTTTCCTTCTCCAGGTTGAACTTTTAAGAGGTGTCTGTCCATCAGTGGCCCCCCAAAAATAGAGATATAAGACAATGAAACAATGTGAAGTCAATGTCAGCCGTTACCCCTACACAAAGTTGTGTCAAGTGATTTTCACTGGGGGTTGGTTTCGATCCGCCTCCGAGGTGCTTTCCACTGAGAAGAAGAGCCAGAAGAACATTGAGATGTTCTCCTCAGGGTTCTCCCCGCTTTTCTGCCACCTCATACCGGGACGGGGCCCCGAGGCTTTTGGGGCTCTGAGGGAACGATCTGGGTTCAGAAGTCACTCTGAGGGACTGGCCACACTGTCAGAACACGAGAGATGTATGACTCTGGAGGACGTATATAGGTACGTAGCATAAAGCTTATAGATTAATGTAAAGTACCCGGATTACTAGTAGACAGCCATGGAGATGTGATTATCACATAAACCCCCGATTCCAGTTGGGTACTGCTTTTTTAAAAAAGACGAGGGGGACTGTGCTGTGCTGGTATATGCCAACATAAGATGTTTATTAACCCTCTGAGACGCGCTGTCTTTCAGAAGCTGTAGCAGGTTCAGTTTTACAGCTTGATTGAAGGTACCGATATCAGCTAAATAACGCTCCAAAGCAAAATTTTGGCGAGGGAAAACTTTCATGGCCATTTTCAAAGGGGTCCCTTGACCTCTGACCTCAAGATATGTGAATGAAAATGGATTCTATGGGTACCCACGAGTCTCCCCTTTACAGACATGCCCACTTTATGATAATCACATGCAGTTTGGGGAAAAAAACATTTACACATGCTGTGTAAATCTGTTCTCTCCAAATGTCAAAAGTGTTTGATCCCAAATCACAGCACGGCTTTTTCTCTGGTGTTCCTCAAGGTCTTGGCGTCTTAATGTGCTATTTTTGAGGGATTATTGATAATTTTTATCAATTCTCCAACGGTAAAAAAATAGTTAAATTTAGCACCGAATCTGTGTAACAAATGGTATCAACCCAAACTTGCTGCAACAACTTATGAGACACAAGTGAGCATGGGAATGGCCATCATATACTTCTATCATAAAGTTCTAAGCCCTTATACACTTTCACACATTATTTTAAGTATTAATTAATTAATTCATGTTTATTTCTGATATATGACTAGAACAACTTGACACATAGTGCTGAGCTGCATCTCAAATTAATCTTCAGGTTCCCAGTTTTCAGATGATGTACACCACTTCTATGTGACATCTACTGCTGACCTGCTATCCCCCCCTGAAGACCCCCTGTACCCCCCTAAAAAAGACAAAAACGGTTTATTGTGGGTCTCAGAGGGTTAAATTAAATACATGTAAGGTAGACTATCAAGAGACATATGTTTGGGTTATTTTGTCTTGATTTTATACACAGTGGAGAGAGAAACAGGAAATACTGGGGGAGGAGAGATGAAGACAAAGGTCCCATACTGGATTCAAGCGCAGGTACATGATATGTGGCATTTACACCAACCGAGTCACAAGATCACAGCAACTTTTTTTGTTATACAACACTTGTGCTGTACAAATAAAGTGCAGTAACATGACTTCCACTCAGGAACAAAACTTCTTGTCACATGTCTTTTTTTGTTGTTGTTGTTGTGAAGGTTATGATCAGTCAAAGTCTCAGTGACTCAGACTCCTCTTTTAGCATGTTTCTGAACAGCTTGCTGGTAATCTCTGCTTCCTTTACTAGAGAATGGATAGAGTCTGATGGCATCAACTCAACTGAGGAAGGGCCTGAGGTGATTTATTAGCCAGCCAGGGCAGGCAATGCATAGTGAGGAGATTTATTTTTGTTTATTTTTAATTGGAGACAGGACCATATCGACAAAAGCACAACCAAGCCTTCTTATTACGGAATTCATTCACTATACATTAGGGCTGTCAATGCGATTAATCGCAAATTAATCACACATTTTTTATCTGTTCAAAATTAACCTTAAAAGGAGATTTGTCAAGTATTTAATACTCTTATCAACATGGGAGTGGGCAAATATGCTGCTTTATGCAAATGTATGTATATATTTATTATTGGAAATCAATTAACAACACAAAACAATGACAGATATTGTCCAGAAACCCTCACAGGTACTGCATTTAGCATACAAAATATGCTCAAATCATAACATGGCAAACTGCAGCCCAACAGGCAACAACAGCTGTCAGTGTGTCACTATGCTGACTTGACTATGACTTGCCCCAAACTGCATGTGATTATCATAAAGTGGGCATGTCTGTAAAGGGGAGACTCGTGGGTACCCATAGAACCCATTTACATAGAAACCCAGTTTTTCCTCGCCAAAATGTAGCCCAAGTTTGGAGCGTTATTTAACCTCCTTCATGACAAGCTAGTATGACATGGTTGGTACCAATGGATTCCAGATTTCTAGTTTCATATGATACCAGTATCTTCTAGCTTCAAAATTGAGACGGCAACAACCTCGACAGAACGATTGCATTAACTCGTTAAAGAAATTAGTGGCACTAATGATTTTGCAATAAAGCTGAAGTAGGCGAGATTGGAGCAAATATGATCAAACAGTCAAACTAGGCAGCGTTGATCAAATATGAATCAATATTCTGTTACATTAATGCCTATTTCTCTCCTCAAATGTTTTCAGAATCATCTTGTAGTGCACGGTTTAGCTGTAAAATGAGAAAGTTTGTGATGCCACCGCCATTGTGAAATCTGGTGAAGGAACGCCAAGTTCTGGTCACATGGCCGGAGCACAGCCAATAGGAACGCTCTGTCAATGAAATGACCTGTGATTGGTCAAAGTCTCCCGTCACGGGCTAGATTTTTCTAAAGCCTGAAAACAGCCATGAGGAGGTGCAAAAGTCTAGATGACTCTCAGAACACTTGAATTACAATATGCTGGAAGTTGTTATGGAATTTTTTGCCCAATGAAGCCAAAAAATATACTGCCTACTGCCACTTTAACGCGTTAACTTTGACAGCCCTACTATACATATGTTCAACTTTTTATGAAAGCTATGATGTGAGTAGGTAGCACTGTGCTTTCAAAATGTCAGTAGAGGAGGAAGTGTAAAAGTAGCATTACCACATTGTAAAACTATTCTCTTAGTCCTGCATTGAAAATCAATGTAAGCATTATGTGCGATATGTTAAAGTATCAAAATAAGTACTCACTGCAGAAACATGGCCACTGTAAGTGTCATACCAATATCTATTTTATGAATACATCATTATTGCTGATGTAAAAGTAGAATTTTACTGCTGTAGTCGAGTGAGTTGGAGCTAAATTTAACTAGATAATATACGTCTGAGTTATTTTATATTTAATTTTTATAACAATGCATCATATTCTATAAGCTTTTCATATGTTTTCTGTGTGAAATCTTGATTTGTAAAGTAACTAAAGTTGTCAAATAAATGTAATGGAGTATAAAGTACAATATTTTGCACTCACTTGTGGCATGAAATGGAAATAAAATACAAGATATGTACATTACTTAAGTAAATATACTTTGTTACATTCCATCACTTCAAAATAGTCATGCTGATTAAATAAAATAATATCTCTGTGTTACTGTAACTATTGTAACAGACCAGTCTCAGTGGCTCGTCAGAGGCTGTTTTAATGTGTGAACGCAAACATTTCATTTCCAAATTTGAGAAGAACGTTTCCAAGAAAATAAATATTGATACTTGTGGGGAAACTCCGAGTTCTTAAGAGATTCCTTCACACTCAGAAACAATCCAGAGATTATTTTTTGTCTCAGCATGTGTCGTAACTGACCATCCCATGTACCGTAATGTCGTAAGAGATTTGGACAGCGAGGAACTTAGAAGATTGCTCATATTGAACCACCTGGTGGTTTGGAACAACGAAGTGGGCCAATTATCTGGTCTGGGGGTTTCCATGTGCTTTCATCGCTTCCACAACCAGCTAGTATTGATCATCCCAACCTGTGACTCAGCCAACATGTGACCCAGTAAGGAACCTGTAAAAAGTTTGGAGAGTTAAATCATCGACCATTATATATAATAGCCTCACAGCAGAGTTTCAAGTGTCCAAATATCTTATTAAATGCTGAATCATGGGTGATCATTTGTGAAATCAGTACTTTGTACTTGCTAAATGTCAACTCTTTGTCCATTTTGAACTTTAACAGGTAGAACTGACTCAATGAATCCATGCTGTCAGCTGTTTGTTAAAGTTTCTGTTCCCTGCATGAGCGGGTAGGAAAGAAACTGAGGATTCCAGAGGGAGGAGAAAGGAAAATAGAAAGCGAGGAGTGAATCATTACAAGGGTTATAGTGTAGTTGGATAACAACGGCTAGAGAAGGCAAAATGTTCTTTGACAGCATTAAATCTGAATATTTGTCTGGATATTATTATTTATGCAACATAAAGTTTTACCTCTGATTTACGTCACTGCTTAGTTAAATATGTCGTAGTCAAACATCTGCAAGTCCGATTTTTGGTAAATCTGCTTTGAATTACTGTGAGTCTGGCTAGATTATACTTTTTAATGATAATATGAAATGTGATGATTGATAACAGTAACATTTTTAGCACTGAAACACTAAGACGATTCATTGATTTGTCTTTTAGTCAATTGAGGAAAAAGAATGTAATGACAAAAATTCAAGTCATTTATCCAGCATGAGACCAAATACTCATCAAACGTTTTGAAGACATCACCTTGGGCAGTTGGAACAGTTTTAAAGTTGCTAAATGAAAGATTTATATTGCATATGCACGGCTCTCCGCATGTATGGTGACGGCTGAGCCGGCGGCTTGTAGCTAACTGTGCTAAAAACGCTAACAGTGAAAACTACGGCAACACTGCTGATGGGCTGACAGTGTTAACCTGGGGGGGGGAACCGGAAGGTGGGTGCTATGCTTCCACATTGGCGCCGTGTCGGTTAGGATGGCGTCATCAGCTGTAACCACCATATGAGAGCAGTGCAGAGCGGCGACCGTGAGCTAGCCAGTGGGGCACGTCCACATGGTCAAACATGCACTAAAAGCCACGCTATGTCAACAAAGCACGAAGAAGCTAGGATTGCAACACACACAGAGGGAGAGTGACTTCATTCTCTGCTCAGGTGGACATTACTCCACTATATCTTTACATAGCAAATAGTTGTTTGATGTTATATTAAAGGACCAGTGTGTAGGATTTGAGTGGTGCGGTCGCACATTGCAACCAACTGAGTACCCCTCCGCTCACTCCTCCCTTTCCAAGACTACGGTAATGCCGTTCACCTCGCTCAGAGGCCATCCTTACCATAATAACACTACTTTAGGAGCCGCGGAAGTCAGACAGTGGCTGGTGATGCCGCGGTTTCACACTCTGCGGCTCACGTTACCAAGAAGCGTGTCAGAGAATTACAGTGGCCTTCAGGTAACGTAAAACTGCAGAAGTCTCTCTCTCTAGAGCCAGTGTTTGGTTTGTCTGTTCTGGGCTTCTGCAGAAACATGGCGGAGCAACATGGTGGACTCCATGAAGAGGACCCGCTCCCTATGTAGATATGACGAACTCATTCTAAGCTAACGAAAACACTATTCTTAGTTTCAGGTGATTATACACTAATAAAAACATAGTAATGATTATTATATCCCATTTCTGCCAATAGATCGAAATGTTACACACTGTTCCTTCAATGTCCTGAATATCGTATAAAGCACCTTTAACTTTTGTGGAATTTTACAGCTAAACAAATAATTAACTAATTGAAAAATAATCAACAGATTATTATATATAGAACTGAAAATAATCAATTGTTGCAGCCCTAATAAAGCCCCAATAAATTGATAAAATGTGCATCTAAATGTATCATGCCTCTCTAACTCACCTATCATGCTTACACATGCAACACCAGCAAGTCAGTTGGAACAAAAGTACAGAGCTGTGACTGCTTTACTGTTGTAGCTTCTGTATTGGTAAACCACAGTAAAACAGTTGTTGTGCCACACTGATGGCTCAATGATAATACTTGCTAACCACCATAACCCAGAGGTGCACAAAGGTAGCTGACACATGTTGAGTAATCTGACAGCCACAGACAGGATGTTGGATGTTGTTTGTATATTTTTTGCACAGCCCTATGTGAAGCAGAATGTAACCAAAACTCTAAGATTTCTATGTGCACAGTTACGTTCAGGTGCATTGCCAGTAGCTGTAGCAACATGTAGGTTTAGATAGAATAGAAAAGGGTTTTTTTTGTCATGTGATTTAAACTTGCAATAGGCAGAATGTTTTTGGCATCATTGGGCAAAAATTCAATAATAATCTTTCAGCATATTGTAATTCAAGTGTTCTGAGAGAGAACTAGACTTCTGCACCTCCTCATGGCTCTGTTTACAGGCTTTAGAAAATCTAGCCTGTGAAAGGAGACTTTTTTATTTGTTTGTTTGTTTTATTGACACAACAAACATAAATTATTTCTGTATTGTTTTCTACCATTTCCATGTTCTTTTTAAATATCTATATATTGTAATTTGCTTAATGAATTGTATGTGTAAATATATGTTTTTGTTTTTATTTTGTTCTTTTTTTATTATTATTATTATTATTGAATTGATGCTTTGGCAATATTGTTCAGTCATGCCAATAAAACATATTGAATTGAATTGAATTGAATTGAGAGAGAGAGAGAGAGAGAGAGAGAGAGAGAGAGAGAGAGAGAGAGAGATTAGTATAGTTATATTCTAAAAGTTATATTCTTGTCTGACAAATGTTTCACCCCTGCAACTGCAACTGTATTGTTTTTTCTTATAAATCCATGTGGTCACTGGACGCCTGAATGCGCATGACAAAATAAATAATCAACTTACTGGCTAACTATTGAAAGCCAGGGAGAAAAGATTAGTTGAATGAATCCTGCACCCACGCATCCAGACACAGCCCACACACTCCAAAACAGTGAAAACAGTAGCCTACCACATCATCATTGCAATAATGCATGCACTCACTCATCTGCACATAAATACACAAATAAGGCATGCACACATTCAATCAGCTAGTCAAAGTCTGCTTATCATCCAGGGATGAGTTGTTTCTTTCGTTTTCCTGACTCACTTTGCTGAGGCCAGGTATCATTACAGGCTAATGATTTATTTCTAAGGCTGTCTCGTGAAATAGAAAATGACGCGACCTGTCTGTCTCCCTCAGTGGCGCTCCTTTGTGCACAGTAGGAGGGACATGCTCTTCACTATTGAGTCAGACAGACAGACAGAGAGAGAGACAGAGAGAGAGAGAGAGAGAGAGAGAGAGAGAGAGCCCCCTGGCGGCCAGAGAGAGAGAGAGAGAGAGAGAGAGAGAGAGAAAATGGGTGGACGGAAAGTCCCCGTGTGGAAATCCCCTTGGCTTTTTCCTTTTTAAAAAAAACTATCATTAGCAGCCGTGTGTAGTCTTGTGAAAGGCTTCGCAAGCTGCGAGAGCTCCATAATAGAGCTGATAGATACTGAAGAAGGAGAAGAAGGCTGAATGGCGCCGAGGACCGCTGCGGTGAGGCTGAGTGAAGTGGCTCAGAGAGAGGACTAGCCTGAGCATCCGGGAGGGCTTTGTTATTACCCCCGACACATTACACAGGTAAGACAGCCGTCCTGCCTCCACATGTGGACAACATGTCTTACCCGAGGGGGGTGCGACTTGGCGGGTAGACTACATCAGGTTCGGGCCTCGAGCAGAGATAATGTCTGGTTGTGTTTGTGGGGGACATGGAGGAGAAGCTTGAAGCCTGCTCACGACACAGTGGCTTTGACAGCCATTGTTTACAAAGACGTCACCCTCCTCGAGCCTGATAACAGCGCGTTTATAAACAGCCAGATGTTTATAAACAGCCAGATGTTTAAACAGCCAGATGTAGCGTCCGCGTCGCTGCTGCACGGGTTCGAGACCCGCCGCGTGAGACGCGGTTGAAGGCTACATTGTTTCAAAGGTAGTTGTCATTGGGAATTACGTAAGCCCTTTAACGTCAGCAAAGTCCTCCTGTTATTGTGTTTTTGTGGAGCCAGCCAGCCTTTTAACCGCAGCGTCCACCACTGAGACACTGTCTGTCTGTCTGTCTGTCTGTCTGTCTGTGTGTCCGCCTGGAGTCCTCCAGCGGTGCCAACACACCAAACAGAGACTAATGACTCGTGTCAACACGCTCACTGACACCCAGGTGTCTGTCTGTTGTCTAGTAGTCCTCCTCATGTGACTGACTAGCCCCCTTTAGCATGGCCTAGTCTGTTGTTGCACCTGCTGCTGTTTGGCTAGTGGAGGCTCAGAGAGGCCACTGACAGACACAGCTGTTCAGCTGGTGGGATTGTCAACTTCAACACTGACTTCTAAACAGTTCATAAATGAGGAAGTTAAAAAGTCAGCACAACTCCAGGCCTAGGTACTTTGCTGACCATCACTTTCTACTTCCTGTGAGCTGAGAGTGACTGACACGCTCTTTGTTCTGGGTGAAATGTGCCATTAAAACCTCAAGAGAGGAACACTTAAGAAACTACTTTACTCCTCTTGGATACTTCTACTGTCAGGTTGTGTATTGAACTTTAATACCTGTAAGTACTAACCAAAGTCTAGCATTAAGCACTGAAAGTCAGCATCAAATGTTTTGCCAAAATATAGCATTGAATACTGAAAGTCAGCATCAAATATTTGGCCATATCCTTAGTCTCCTTAGTTTATGTAACCTTAAACTGACCTAGATCAAGAAAGTTTATAACTTTAGGCAACATGTTTAAACAGC
This sequence comes from Sebastes umbrosus, assembly GCF_015220745.1. Taxonomy (NCBI): domain Eukaryota; kingdom Metazoa; phylum Chordata; class Actinopteri; order Perciformes; family Sebastidae; genus Sebastes; species Sebastes umbrosus. The sequence goes on along the minus strand of NC_051278.1, from coordinate 30,964,676 downwards.
TGCTTGTGTTAATATCACATTAAACAGTGAAGTTTTGAGAGGTTTAGCTATACTTTAATGGAAAAAAAGAAATGTTCCTAATTCTATGGTATTGAGAACAGTATCAGTACTGTTATCTGGTATCATAATTGCACAGGTTTCGAACATTTTCTAACAATTCCTAGCTTTGCTTTATTTTAAACGAAAACTTAATGCAGTGCTGGCAGGTTTGTCATCCGGAGAAAGGTGTTGGCGACGGAGAAGGCGGCCTTGGGGCAGTCAATGTGACCTCCCCAGCAGCCTGGGAAGCCCTGGGTGGCCTTCAGTTCAAGTCTGGAAAGCACCAGTTTATTGTTGGAAGGCTTTGAACTCAGTGGGACACTGGGGCGCCCTGTTTGGGGGAAACTCAAAAACCATTAAGTCGAAAAGGAAAATTAAAAGAACAAACAAGAATACAAAGAGTTCTTTGTGTACGTTTATTCCATTTGGCCCAGAATCTCCAGTGAAAAAGCACCAAACCGCTTTCACAGTGGGATGGTCCTGTGTGTTGGGTGGTTTCCCAAACAAACTGTAAATTAAGTTGTGCCTTAAGTCACAATTAATAAGGAAGGGGAATCTCCTCCGAAAATTTCCCACCAGTCTAATCTTTTCGACCGTAAAATAACATATCCGCTCTCCTTCTCTCCATCCAGATTCCACGTTGTTCGGCCAGCAGTGGTTGGCGCCTCCTCCTCCTTTCCTCCTCCTCGTTCCTCTTCCTCCCTTCCTTCCATCCACCTGGCCACTCATCCGCCATGTCGCAGGGTCAGAACTTCCTCCCCAAATTCCTGTTTGTCTCCAACCTGCTGAAGGCGGTGAAGATACGTCAGCGAGTGCCCAACGACGTAGTGAAGCCGGCTGCCAGCAGCGGCGTGATGCACCACCTGCGGGGTATGCACCGTTATACGCTGGAGATGATCGCCATGAACCACTTCCCGCAGGCCTTCAGGGAGGTGGTGCAGGCCGCCATCCTGGACCGAGCCATGCAGGCCTCGTTGGAGCAGGAGAAGAAGCTCAACTGGTGTCGGGAGGTGAAGAAGATGGTGCCCTTACGTACCAACGGTAAGAGAGATTTGCTGATATTTAGGAGTTGTTCTGTAGTCTCCAGTAAACCAGGTTTTTTGATTTTCTTACTGAAGCTCCATGAAGTTGGGAGCATTTTGGGATTTTTTATCACAAGTTTGGAGTTTAAATTTGTGGTTTCGTAAGTAGTTTTTATTTTATGAATAAATGCTGCTGGAACAGGAGGTTCTGGTGACATTTAATACAAAGTTCAACAACAGGAACGATTCAACAAATTGGTCACGGAGTTGATGTCAAACTTTTGTTCCTTGATTTCAGGAACCGTGGCAGTATTCACCGCTCAGGGCGGAGGATGTGTTTTGCTTTTGTTTCATTTTCTGTGATAGAGGAGGTGCGTGTTTATGAGTCAGGGCTATTTGATATGTAAATTCTGAGATGTCATTACTCACAAGCAGGGTTACTGTAAATGACAACAATGGAGGGACGCGGGTTCCGCTTTCACATGCACTCATTTAGCAGCCCCCTTTGGTTTTGCTGTGCGTTTGAGTTCAGTCAGCACCTTGTTAAGTCATGTTTTCTGTTACGTGGATGTTGTAACACGGGAACATCCCAGGGTAGGCAAACATTCAGACCTGGGGCTGATTACTTCTGATCATAGTTGTGTACTGGGAAATTCTCTGGCGTCACTCGCAGGACCGTTATTTACTGTCGATGATGTCTCAGACCCGACTATTTCCACAGTTTTTCATTTACAACCTTTAGGGGTATATCCCCTCTTTTTCAGTGTAGGTGTGTTTGTGTTAAGCGATGTTCACACTACATGACTTTCAAAGTGGTCAGATCGCTGTACTGTTCACACTACACATCTTGCTGTCTTGTAATCGGGAGTCTTGAAGTCGTTGTTGGTTTTCACACTACATGACTGACCGGCGACGGGGGGTCACTCACTACAATATCTTTCACCGGGAGGAATCCCTGAAGAGGTCTCCAAACTAGCATAGTGATTCTTGTTGATGTTGTTGTTGGCACACGTATTCACAAAAATAGATTCTACTGGGGCTGTGTATTGGCAAGAATCTGGCGATACAATACATATCATGATACAGGGGTTACAATTCAATATATTGTGATGTATTACTGTAAGCAAGTCGATATTGTGAATTGCGAAGGAAAACTGTCGGTATAAAGAACACAACACTATATGTATGAAATCTGAGTAAAAAGTTCACTTTTTTATGCAATCAGAACAGTGGGATCTCTTTGTATTTATCACAGTCCCTGTAACATTCAACATCATAGCACTACTTTGAGAGGGCGCAATAAAGTATTGAGTTAATCTTTGCATGTAAACTCTTAAATAAAAATCTATACAGTGTTTTTGAGAATCAATACAGTATCACAAAACATAATATTGCGATATTCTATATTTTTGACATTTTCTTACACCCCTAGTTTCCACACGTCTTTACTCTTTTGCCTGTGTAGATCAGTCGCCGTGTTATATTGTGTTTATTCAAGCAAACATCCAACGCCTTAGGTGCAACAACAACTTTGGTCTGCCTTGCAAGTGCAACACATACAGTAAAATTACTACAGGCGACCCCCTCCGTCAGGTTTCGCTCAACCCGTGTCTTGCTCTCTCATTGGCTGTTGCTCCCTGACAGACTCCCCGACAGGTCCAGATATTTAACATGATAGACATCTGGAATGCGTCTGTGATGCTCCGGCAAGGCTCGTGCAGTTCACACTACACAACTTAAGCCGTGTCAGTGAGTGTCAGTGGATCTTAAAACATCTCAAATAATTTACCTCAAAATTCCCCCAACTGCCTGACTGACGTAGGTTTATGTCGCCGTCTTTGTGACTGTCTGACGGGCCTTGTTAGATCAAATGTGACCAAATCCGACTGTCTCTCACTGTCTCTGTTTCTATATTTCAATAACTTAAACACATCTGGCGTGTACATCCGACTCATGCTCTATTTTTAGATGCGGGGAAAAAACAAGTTTTGAAGGGAAACATCAGCCTCACTGTAGCATTCACAACAGAAGAAGGAAGCGGAAATCAAGCTGGCTTACAAGTTTGTCTTAAACTTGTGAGTTTCCAGAGGAAATAGTTGCTTTCTTTCTTAGAGGAAGCAATCAACACTTAGGTAGAAGTGAGAAATTCCTATTTCGACCTCATCTCAGAATTTACTTTGAACAGTTACTGGATGAATTGAGGAACTTGCTGCTTGCGTCTTGTTTCCTCAAGGTTTTTTTTTTTTTTTTTGTGAGGGTCCCTGCTGATTGTGAAGTCAGTAATGACTAAAGGAGTTACTGTAACTGTCATCAACACATGGTTCCTCTTCAGAAAGACCCTGACTCTTCTGACTTCCGCTGCCAGTAACCTGGACGGAAATTCCTGGCTTGCGAAGATGACGTCATAAAGATGAGACAGAATTTAGAGCCGAAGCGTCTAACTCTGAAGGACCCAGACGTGACTTTGAGCAGAGGACGGACAACACACACACACACAGAGGACTGACTGACTGCTGCTGAGTCACTGGAGCTCGGCAGACAGACACACATACAGAGAGAGTACGTGAGGGAGCAGAAGTCCGTCAGTGAACATCCAGTCAGAGCAGGTCATATTAATCAAGCTCCTCAGAGCCACGATGCTGTTATAAGATCCTAAATTTACCCGTTAGCCCAATTTCAATCTTCCCAAATTTATTCCCAAACTAGAAGAAATACAACTGACCATCATAAAAGCAAAACAGCCGTTACGAAACGGTAATTCCCCCGGCAATTAAAAATAACGGGGTCATATCCATTTTCCGGTTTCATGCAACTTTTCCACCCAGTGAAGAAATGCATTATTGAAATTCAGTGCCGTCTTCTGTCTTAAATGTCTAGGACGCATCCGAGGGTTTTTCCCAAACAGCATCCCATGTCTGTCATGTGTTCCCAACAGGCAGGATTTGTTCAGCTACAATACACTGACTCTACATACTGTAGTAGCGGAGAGAACACACACACACGCACTGCCACAGTGTTCTGCCTTATTAGTCGATTTCTCTTCTTAATGTGGTATCCATCCACAGTATTTGATAAAAACATACATGCGGTGTAATATCTCCACTTCTTTTCAAAACAGGAGCAAAACTAATCTTGGCCGGCGTTTGTTTTGTTGGTGTAGTCTCATTAGACAGCATGCAGACAAAGAGTTGGATAGTGGATGATGTGTGACACAAACCTGGAGCCCCCATTGGAAAGTACAGCATCTCAAACTTGTGGTTAGTGTCACCTGGATGGCAAACGGATGAGGATTAAGTCCGGTCCTACACTGGTGTGTTTTCAGGAAGTGTCCCAGCTTGCCACAGAGGAAGTGTCTATATTTAGACTGATGGGACCAGCAGACCGTCTTTCATCTCTAGTCGTCACTCGTCAGGCAGCTCGATTCAGGGTCAAAAGCCTGTGTGTTTTTTGTGCGCAGGAGGAGCTGATTATACATGTGTGTTCGGGCCTTTGTGCCTATTCTTGTATGCCCGTGTGGTGCATGTAGTATCTCTTTTGAGGATGGTGCCTTTTCTCACTCGAGGGCTGTGCATTTTATGTTTTTGTCGAGAGTGATGCAAGAGCGCCAAAATGCAACAACATCTAGCTAGTCTGAAATAGAGGCGGATGTTTTTTTTTTGTCAAAGTACAGTGGGATGTTCCTACGGTTGAATGAAAACAAACTGTATCTCACATTACAGTCATCTAGCACCGCAGATGACGTTATTTAGAGAAATGGGATCACAGTTTGGCCTATGGCATGACACTCATTGTAGGCTAACCTTTTCTTAGCTGTGATTTAAATAACTTTTATTGTATAGAGGTCAGTCTTTTGATGCAGCGATATCAGTGCCGGTCCGCAGTACTGGAACTTCTACATTTTACTCTTTGGCGTGCCGTGACTTTCTCTTGCTCTTCTCACAAGCTGCCGGTACTCTTTTCTGCCCTCTCCATATCAGGTTCTCTTGGAGATTGAGGTTAGAACGCCGCTGTAATTTATTGATACAATACAATACTAATCTTTCACGTCCCTTTTGGAAATTAATTAGTGAACTGTTCGTCATATTTTTTTTTTAGTTGTGAAAAAATATAATTATTGAAACATTATTTCAAAGTTTTCTGATTTTACAGGGCAAACATTTGCAGAAGAATTAAATGTTCAGACGAAGGCTGTGATATTATATCAGTTGGAATATTATAGGAATAGGAATAGGAACAAGAGATTGCTGATACCGGCCGATACACATGCCAACATGTGACTAAGGGAAGTACTGGGACTTTTTTCCACTTCAAGCACTGAGCAATATTATACAAATAAAGGTGTGTCTGCTTCAGGTGTGTACCAACTATATCCAGGTAAACATTACCAAACAGGTCATAAAGGTAGACAGAATATACATATCAAGGTGCATTTGTATGCGTTTGTGCACGTGTGTGTTATCTCAGCGCTCATTAATCACAGCCGTCGTCGGGTGTTGATAGCAGTTGTTAAAAAGATAACATTCCATCCTGTCCAAGCCACACCCCTTGTGGAAAGTCCAGGACAAGCTGAGTAACATTGATGAGCTGGGATCATAGGAGGGGAACACACACACACACACACACACACACACACACACACACACACACTCACACTCACACACACACTCAAGGCAGAAGTTAGCACGGGGAAATTCCTGTGTTTAGTGTGGCAACAGGGTTTTTCAGAGCAACACACATTGACAAACATAGGCTCTCCTGTTTCACAATGAGAAAAAGACCCAGTGCTGCCATAGGAGACTACATAAAATTCCAGGGTTCTTAAGTTGCTCATGCTCTCTCTCGCACGCACACAAATACCGTTTGAGAAACTCATTATCTCTCCGGACGGTTAGTAGAATGTAGAGAAAGCAGTTCTAATATTTTATGTTTTAATATTTGACATGAAACGAGACAAGAAATTGTTGGAAATTTTCTGAGCGGATTAAGTGTAGTGAAGGAGCTGCATCAAATTTCTCAAAAAATGTATTTCAGGTAAATTATGGGACATTTTTTCTCAGGCCAGCTGGCTAAAAGCCGAGCTTTGTCTGTAGTATGTGCATACTTTCAGACATGTGAGCTTCATATAATAGTCTACACACTACTGACAACTGACCCAACCGCCTGGAAATCCCCAGACTTTTGTTACGCCTGGGTGTGTGTGTGCGCACACTGTTGTGTATGCTGCTGTGTACACTCGTCCGTGTGCATGTGGCCCTGCACAGTTCTATAAGTTTGTGTCCCGTGTACTAAAATGAACCACCCACAGTTCTAATGTTGTATGTGTTTGCCTGCCTCTTCTGTGTGTGTGTCAATAGGAGATGGGAACTGTTTGCTCCATGCGACCTCTCAGTACATGCTGGGCGTTCAGGACACGGACCTGGTGCTCCGGAAAGCCCTCCACGGTGTTTTGAAAGAGACGGACACTGGCGTCTTTAGAGCTCGCTTCCAGGCAGAGCTGCTGCAGTCCCAGGAGTTCACCCAGACTGGCCTCCGATACACCACCATGGTATGAAGATCAGATTAGGCCCATGTCAAAAGTTGTTTCCACGACTTTGCATTAAGATTATAGTTAGGCGGCTGAAGCCTGAGCTAAAACATACGGCCTATGTGCTAGTGAGACAGTAACATTTCAATCCTTGCTTATGTCTTTTGTATCCTTGTATGCAACCTTCAAATAAATGTATATGTATATTTACTAGGGCTGTCAAAGTTAACGCGCCAATAACACAAAAACGCAAATTTGTTTTAACACCACTAATTTCTTTAACGCATTAACGCAACTTGCGATTCTTAGGTTGTGGCGGGCTCCGTTTTAAAGCTAGACTGAAGATACTGGTATTATATGAAACTAAAAATCCTAAGGAATCCGCTGGTACCAACCATGTCATACTGGCTTGTTGCAAAGGAGGCTAAATAATGCTCCAAACATACGCTAAATTTTGGTGAGGAAAAACTGTCATGGCCATTTTCAAAGGGGTCCCTTGACCTCTGACCTCCAGATATGTGAATGTAAATGGGTTCTATGGGTACCCACGAGTCTCCCCTTTACAGACATGCCCACTTCATGATAATCACATGCAGTTTTGGGCAAGTCATAGTCAAGTCAGCACACAGACACACTGACAACTGTTGTTGCCTGTTGGGCTGCAGTTTGCTATGTTATGATTTCAGCATATTGTTTTATGCTAAATGTAGTACCTGTGAGGGTTTCTGGACAATATCTGTCATTGTTTTGTGTTGTTAATTGATTTCAAATAATAAATATATACATTCATTTGCATAAAGCAGCATATTTGCCCACTCCCATGTTGATAAGAGTATTAAATACTTTATAAATCTCCTTTTAAGGTACATTTTTAACTGATAAAAAATGTTAATTAATTTGTGATTAATCGCGATTAACTATTTTAATCGATTGACAGCCCTAATATTTACATAATATAGCTTTTGTTTTATGCAGTAGTTCAGGCCAGAGTACAAGCATACATCCTTGTCCTTATTTTCCAACCCACAAAATAGTTTCTAGAGTGATTTTATGTGTTATATCCCAACTCTTTGTGTGTGCCGTCCCAGAACTGGGAGGAGGAGTGGGAAAAGATTGTGAAGATGGCGTCTCCGGTCTCCAGTAGCAACGGCCTCCAGTTTGACTCTCTGGAGGACATTCACATCTTCGTCCTCTCCAACATTCTCCGCAGACCCATCATCGTCATCGCAGGTACTCAACTTTTTATCATCTCATCGTTGTTTATTGCTTCTTCGTTAGCCATCAAAGACTCGCTAGTCTTGTTTCAACATGTCTTTCAGTGATGAAGAAGGTGAAGGTGTCTCCTTCCACAAGCCTCAACATTTTGCTGATAGTGTTTGATCTCACTGTATCACCTCCCATCTATTTTGGTTAGCAGATGTAGAGTGGATATTGTGATTATTAAACTGTACGAAGGGTAAATATGCAGAAACTTGTTTGAAACTATATTTGAGTTTCCGAGAATGTTGTTCCGATACACTACAATGAAATAGCAAAAGTTTTCAATTTTAAAGCGACAACCAGATATTTTATAGTTCTTTGTTGTACTTGCAATGCACTTGCTTCACTTAAATCAAAAAGTTTCTGTATTGGTACTCTGCACAAGTGATAAACAGTGTTGGCATTATTCATCAATATCCCCAAATTAGCTGAAATGTTTGATTTCACTGAGTTACATGCTAACAAAGTCTACTGTGTCTACTAAGTCCTTTTAAAATGTTTATTTTGTTCTTGGATAATTATTTTTAAAATGTGTAGTAACTCTTAGGGCTGCACAATTTAGAAAAAATATCTAATTGCAATGATTTTGACTGATTTGCAATATGATGTGCAATATTAGAGGGAATGATCATTTTTACATCATTATTCTCATTTTCATTGTAAAGTGTATTAAAATGATTAAGGTGCGGGGACCTGTACCAAACAAAGATGTTTTTTAAGTCTGTTGAATATGATGTGTAGGCCAAGACATCTCTGCAGCACCACAATATTTAATTTAAAATGGTATTTTAACAAAATGTTGATTGATTGTGCAGCCCTAGCAACTCTTCAATCTCTGTTCTTTCAACAGACCAGGTGGTCAGGAGTATGAAATCTGGCTCGTCCATCTCTCCTCTGAATGTGGGCGGGATTTATCTGCCGCTACACTGGCCGCCCACCGAGTGCTACAAATACCCAATAGTGCTCGGCTACGACTCCCAGCACTTTGCACCCCTCATCACCATCAAAGACAGCGGCCCAGGTAGGAAACACTAAGAGACCGGTGTCGTGGAGCCGACACGACAAAGAGTCCTGATAATGTATGGAGGACGGAACCTGCCAAAATCGAAAATAAATAAATAAATGACTCAGTAAATAAATAAATATGTCATTAAATGTAGCAAAAATAATATTAAAAATAAATGTAGCCATTAATTAATAGATCAAATGTGACATAAATTGATATTTCTGTTTTAATTTGGTTCTTTATTTATCTTTGTATTAATTATCTTATTTATTAACTCTTCTGTTTAATTTTCCCTTTTATTTATTTATTTTTGCACCTTTATTTATTTTATATTCATTTGTAAATGTATGTATTTATTTAAGCATTTATTTATTTATTTATTTCTGCACGATTTTCCCTTTGCATTTCACCCTTTAGGTATGAAGTTGCTCATGTTTTTATTTCTATTGTAACGTCTTGGTCTGAATTTCCCAGAGATCCGAGCGGTACCGCTGATCAACCCAGGACGAGGGGGCTTTGAGGAGCTGAAGGTTCACTTCCTGATGGAGAAAGAACAGCAACAGAAAGAAAGGCTTCTCAAAGACTACCTACTACTGATAGAGATCCCCGTCATAGGTCTGGGCTACGATGCCACACGGATCATCAACGCTGCACGGTACTTACCCATCAGAAACTCTGTCCCCCTAAATAGACAAATTGGGAGAGGAAAAAGTATAAGATTGATATCTCAGTTGTAGATCCTGGCCACATTGTTAAATGCAGTTTGCATGTTGCAAAAGAGATTTATTTTTAGATTGATGATGACAGAAATTGTAATATAACTGGTTTAACTTGTTGAAACCTAATTAGCACACTGATGACATAAAATCACAAAGAAGTGCAGTTAAGTTAAGAACCATAATGTTTGTCTGTTCCAAGGCTGGACGAGGGCAACCTCCCTGAAGACATGAACCTGATGGAGGACTACCTGCAGCTCGTCAACCACGAGTACCAACGCTGGCAGGAAGACAAGGAGCAGGCGTGGGCCGCCCAGCCGCAGCGCCCGCCGCCTTTCTCCGTCTCCCAGCTCTCCCTCATCGAGATCCGTTGTGCCACACCGCGATGCACCTTCTATGTCTCCGTGGACACGCAGCCTCATTGCCATGAATGCTTTGAGAAGCGACAGGCCACTACCGGTGGAGGAATGAGGATAGAAGGGGTGGTGCATACAAAGGGAGGAGGGGTACAAGGTGGGGTGATAGTCGGATCAGAGACTGAGGTGAGCTCCAGAGGAGCCCGAAGCAGCAGCCCTCCATCCTCCACGTCTGGGAGAGGGGTGGTGGTATCCAGCCCCCGCTCAGCCCCACCCACCGCTCCCAGCCTCAGCCTCTACAGTGAAACTCACGCCATGAAGTGCAAGACACCCGGCTGCCTCTTCACCCTTAGCGTGGAGCATGACGGACTTTGCGAGCGCTGCTTCAACTCCAGGCAGAACCACGGACCCCCTGGAGCTGGAACGGCTGCTCCAGGACTCCCGGGCACCAACGGGGGGCCTACGGTCCCCCACCCGGCCCAGGGCTCCGGCTGGACCCAGTGGGGGGGCTGCGAGACAGAGACAGAGCGCTGCAACATGTGCAGACAGGAGGCGTTCAGGATATTCAATGGCCTGTGTCCACCCTGCATGCAGAGACAGCAGCCTCCAGAGAGGGGAGAGCCACAGCAGAACAACCCCAGGACTGAGGCCTCGTCTTCAGCTTGGACCCAGGCCAGGGACACTGAGCGGCCGTGCCTCACCCTAACCACGGGGCACACGTCGGCCTGGCAAACCCCTCTGGCCCGGCCTTGTAAAAGATCTGGCTGCCAGTTCTTTGGGACGCCAGAGAAGTTGGGTTTCTGCACTATTTGCTACGTAGACTATCAGACCAACCACCGTAAGTCCTGAAACTAAACTGGAAAATCTTCTATCATGTTACAGGCGTTCAGACAGGAAATGTCTTAAACAAGGCCTTAAAGTTGTTTTAAACAAAAGTCTTGCATTGTAGGAATTATTGTTGTGTAAAGTTTAATTACGTTCATATTTTTCTTTACTCAAATGTCACATCATATGGGACATTGCTTATGTTGGCCACTGTCTGTTCCAGACCTGACCCCTCCCCCCGCCCCGGTCCAAAGCCGGCACGGCGTGGAGGCAGGCTTCCAGAACGCCTCGCGGTGTCGTGGGCCTGGGTGCGGTGCAGTCGGCAAGGCAATGTTGGAGGGCTACTGCGACAAGTGCTACGTCAAAGAGCAAAGCACACGGCTCAACCAAGCGGCACATCGCACACCACACTCCCCTCCTCTGGTCATGGTAGGTGTCTGCCACACCTTCTGTCGTTTCTCTCTAATCCTTCCTTTCTTTTTTCTGTGATTCTTGCTCTTCTCAACTCTTGTAAGTTGCCACGGTTGCCTTTCAGTTGCCAATTGACCTTTCTCTCCTCTTCCTCTTTGCTCCCACCTCTCTTTCTCCGTACAAAAAGCGTGACCGGGCAGCCAAACCCAGATCTTCGCAGCAATCCCAGACCCAGACCCAGACTCAGACTCAGTGCCGGCGGAGTGGCTGCAGTAATGTGTCCCCGGGCTGCACAGACCTCTGCCCGGAGTGCCACACGCGTGGCCAGGGCAGAGAGGCGGGCAGGCGGGCGCAGGCGCCTAAAGAAAAGTCCAAGCAGCGGTGCAGGACGCAGGGCTGCGACCACTACGCCAACCAAGAGAAACAGGGCTACTGCAACGAGTGCGACCACTTCAAACAGATCTACCGCGGCTGACCACACACCACGCCCACGGCGATGATGACGATGACACATCGCCGGCACGCTAGAGCCGCTGCCCTGCTGTGGGCGCCCCATGCCAGTCAATGCACCTCTGATACTAACTAACCAACTAACTAACTAGCTAGTGACTAACTAGTAACCTTATGGCCTGAAAATCAAACCCCCCATGTAGAATGTGAAGAGAGAGTGTGTGTACGTGGGGGGAGGGGGTGGGGGGGTTGAGTGAGTGTGTGTGTGTGTGTGTGTGTGTGTGTGTGTTCACAGTAGACATGGCCTCCAGAATACCTCTTTGTGCAATTATTATCATCTGATGTGCCCTGTGCACTTACACGGTGAGAGGTCTGGCTACATGTCAGAGCAACTGACTTGTGTACAATATGTATTTAGAGGTACGTGGTGAATCGTGCCGGACAAAATGATTGTATGTTGACATAACGAGAAGCATCTGACATTGCTTTCTAGACCACAGCCAAGGATTTATACCCCCCGTCTGTCTGTCTGTCTGTCCGTCTTAACCCATCTGTGTATCTGTCTGCCTGTCTGTCTAGCATTTGCTCTGTAGAGAATAAGGGATGCAGTGGTTGGGGAAGCCCAGCAACCAATCTGTGGAAGTAGTAAGCAGAAGTGAGCCAAACAGGGCCAAAGCAAGCGCTTGAAACGAAATGAAATGGTACGTACCATTGTTTAGCTTAGTTCTCCAAAAAAGCACCCACATATGTCCTCCCAAAATAAACAAAGATTTGCCAAGAATTGCTCTTGCAATCAATATTGTAAAATGATCAAGAATTCATTTTCTTCCATTAGTCAGTCAATAGCAGTGTTTATATTTTGAGGCAAATTAACCTCAGTATTGTTACTTATCTGTTATATAACAACACAGTCTCACGGCAGTTTGTGAAATAGTCATGAAATTGAATCTACAGTATTTGATTCGTGTACATAGATACGAATTTCTCTTTTTTTTGTGACGCTCAGCGTCATTGTCTTTCAACAATGTATTTTTTGTGCGTTTTCCTACGAATGTCCAGGAACATGTGTGAATTTCTGCTCCAGTATTTTCAAAATAAAACTACTTAGTTAGGTTTAGGAAAAGATCAACTTGGTTAGGCTTAGGTAACAAACTACTTAGTTAGGTTTAGGAATAGATCGACTTGGTTAAGCTTAGGCAACAAAACTTCTTACTTAGGTTTAAGAAAACATTGCGGTTTGGGTTAAAATAACTCAGGAAGTGGTGTAACTTAAGTACAGAAGTTATTTGACAAAAACTACTTAGGTTTAGGAAAAGATCGACATAGTTAGGCTTAGGCAACAAACTACTACACGATAAAAAAATCGCAGTTTGGTTTAAAATAACACTGGAATTGCCGTAACTTAAGTACGGAATTTGCGTAACAAATAAATCAACTTCGACTTGTGGTTTCACACAGGACACGAACACCGGTCTCCTGGGCCAAAGTCCTGTGTTTTTTGACCCACCCATCCACTCGGACCTCCTCTCAACACGGTGTTCGCTGCTATTTATACTTCCCTGTTTACAATTATGTGCTTACATATGAGTTGATTTCGTGCTGACCATCACGAAAGAAAATGTCAAAACTTGCATCTTTGTACACGAATCGATACATTAAATTTCGGGACTATTTCACAAACTGCCGTGCGACTGGGCTGTATGTAAAGTTAAAATTGTGAATGGCTTGATATGGAAAGTAAGACCAGACCCATGTGTCCATACAGTGCAAGACAGACAGGGCAGGCCCCTGCTAGTTCCGGTGCTACATGTACAGAAATACAAGCCTCTACTTTGTAGCCAACATTGCTGGCGGTGTCAGCTGGACAGAAGGCAGAGAACACAGTAGAGACAGGACTCATTCTCTTTCTATTCCTCCTGTCCCTTCCTTACTTATTTCCCCCTCTTCTCCTCCAAAACAGATCTGTTGCCTTGGACGTTGTTTTTCTTGTTTACTGACCACTTAAAGCACCTAGAAATGCATAGACACACACCTACACATGCGCACACAAATGTAGTAGCTCCAGTCCTGTCAGAAGGGGATTGCCAACTATAAAGAGAACTGGGAACATAGTGTGATGGGTGAAGTCATCAGGATGATTATCCACCTTTCCACCACATAACACACATTTGCACACACATGCGCATCATGCAAACACAGCTCTGTGAGATTGTATGCGCCCCACCCCAGCCTGAGGTGGTATGTAGGTTAACGAACCCATAAGAGAAATGCATTCCTCTGTGCTCCACCCCGCTGGATGTGCCAAGGCGACAATTTCGAAACTTAAGAGAGCAATCCCATCGCCTGCTTCGGCTAACCTTGTTTATCTGAATGTGTTTTGTGCTGCCGCTACAACAGCACATTATTGGGGCTGATCCTCGATAAGTTTTTGCCTTTAAGTAGTGATTGAAATTTTATGGACCAGAGGAGCGCTGATCAGTGATCCTGGATCAGCGCTCCACACCTATAAAATGCTTTTGTGAATATGGATCTTGGTCCATATTGTAGGACCTTCCAACCCGATGCCTCATCTCCAACACACACACACAAACACACAAAACGCACGCATGTGTGCGTCTGGAATACGCAAAACTGACATTCCTGTTTTTTTGTTTTTTTTTATTTGTTTTGGGATTTTTTAATGTATTTTGATATATTTGGTTTTGTTTCTGCCAAAAAAATACGTGCCATCAATCACCAAACAGTTGTTGTTACCTCCTTAAAAATGGCCAGCCTGTACCACTCTAAACTAACTAGAGGGCCACAGATAGACATCTCCAGTTTTATGTAACCACAAACTAGAGCTTATCAAGCTCTCTCATGTTAAAAATCCCCCAACTACCTTTTCATGAGTATCTATTTTATCGAATTACGAAGAAGTGTTTATCTGCAGAGATAACCTCGATAAGCGTTTATCGAACAAAACTGGATCAGTTATTCCCCTCGTACGTCCGCTGAAGAACTCCACTGCTGTAGGCAGATGTCCATCTGTGGCTCTAAGTTAGAAAAGCATAGACAAACAGGCTCTCGGTCTGCCTTTTCATTCAACTGTATCTAAAGCTGTCGGGCCGGCCCACGTGTTGACGGCCTGTACGTAGATCTCTGTGTGCTTTAATCACCTCTAGACAAACCTTAATCAATTAAAGGCCAACTATAGTGGTCGGCTTATCGGGACCCCTTAACAAGGTTTTCGGGGCTCTGACTGAGTTCGACTGGGGAGGAGATCACAGAAGTTGCACATGACTTTGTCTGAGCTGCTGAGGCATTTAGGAATGGTACTCCGACTCGCTTAGGGACATTCCAACAGTAGGAAGTAAGCGTCCGCGTTAAGAGCAGAAGGTGTAACAAAACATGCAAACTGTGTGGAAGTTTCTTTGTGTGACCTTTCGACAATAGGGTATTGTATGAAAAAAGCCTGGTTTTATTTGTTAAGTATTTATTCATATCAAGATATCTGTATTGTGTGATTCAATAATTATTTATATGTCGTCCTGAAATGAATTATTTTTATTAAGAAATCTGAACTCTGTCTAATGTGGTTCTTGTCTCTCTAGTTATTGTGTGTGTGTGTGTGTGTGTGTGTGTATTACTCATGTTGTGGGGACATATATCTGTTTACACAGTCACATTGTGGGGACTAACCTTTATTTTGGGGACAAAATGCACGTCCCCGTAAAGTAAATCATTGCATTTTAGGGTGAAGACTTGGTTTAAGGTTAGGGTAAGGTTAGGCTTAGGTTAATGTTAGGGTAAGACAGGGGTCTGCAATCTGCGGATCTGTTTTTCTTGAAAATGTATGACTTTATTCTCTTAATATTACCACTTTTTTCTCATAAAGTTATGACTTTATTCTCTTAATATTACCACTTTTTTCTCATAAAGTTATGACTTTATTCTCTTAATATTACCACTTTTTTCTCGTAATATTTTGACTTTATTCTCGTAATCTCGTAAAAAAAAAAAAAATTCCCTCAATGTGGCCCTAATACTCCGTAGTACATTTGCACTTTGGCCCTCACTGCATTAGACTTATATACTATATACTTAGACTATAAACTGTGTTACCTTCATCACAATGATCAAATGTTTTGCGGCTCCCGCCTTTTTTTTTTTTTTTTTTTTTTTGCCTAAAATGGCTCTTTTGATGGTAAAGGTTGCTGAGCCCTGGGGTAAGGGTTAGGATTAGACAAGTAGCGGTTATGGTTATGGTTAGGGTAGGTCTTCAGGAAATGAATGTATGTCAATGTAATGGAAACATGACTGTGTGTGTGGCTGGTTAGAAGGGAGAGGAAAATGTGCGTGCACTATCACAGAATATGTGTATGCGACAACCATGTGTGCTTCCCCACAAGCATTTGCACATGCAGTATGCTTGTGTGTGCTCTTTGAGATTTCAACATTGCACTCTTATTACAGCATCTCTCTCTACTACTGTATGCCGTGTATCGCCTAACACTGTTTCTGCTGAACAACAGTTGCTCGCTAACGGCACCGAATCCATCTCCAGTGTAGGAAGTACAGTGGGTGCTGCAAAAGTCATCAGATAACTGATCACTGAGTTTGTATATGGCGGAGTTGCACCATTTTCCAATGCTTAAACTGGGTTAGCTCTTTTTCTCTTTTTCTTCTCTACGCCTCCGATGTTCTTATTTCTTTTCTCATTGTCACACATTTCCATACAAAAAAGTTCAAATGGTGAGGTTTTTTCTTAGGTGCTTTTTTTTTTGTCACTATTCAGTTCTTTCCAGGCTTATGTTAGGGCGTCATGCTTTTAAAACAATAAATGGGAACCCCCACCCTCACATAGAAAAACACAGTTCACTCAGGGAGGAGTGGATCATGCAGTGGGAGGGGGGAGTTTGGAGCGAGGGGAGATATGGCAGTGACAGGTGGGGAATGGTTATAATTATATACGGCTAGGGCAGAGGTGACATTTAACAAGTGTGTATGGGTATGGGTGTGTGGGTATGTATGCGTGGGCTTTCTCATCAACCTACAGCCTCTGCCACAGTCAGATTGGTAGGCTGATGTGGTTTCCTGGAAATACCCCAGCATGCAAACACTCCGTTGTATAACTGCTCCTTTGCAGACGAGCGCTGTTTCACTTGACGTGTGAGCGCTTCACTGATCTGGTGCAGTAAACCTCCCCATGCAGAGTGTATGAAAATAATTATGTGAAGCAAACATGTTAGTTACCAGATAAGAACTCAAATGTAATGGAGGCGCGCCCCAAAGTGCCTATTTTCATTACCAGAGATCTGTGGTTAAATGATGCTGACATAGTTCACAACAGCATGCAGTTACAAGCAATACTGTTTATTCAAATGACAAGTACGGAACAGCGATGCATAGCCTATAGACGACGGGAGATATAGTTAAAATTAATTCTGAAGACATTAATAGGAATGTTTTTCTGATATTGTTAGTATTACAATATGGCAAATGTATGCAAGCTCGTATTTAAAACAATCAAAACGTTTAAAATGTTCCACTGTATTGAGCTTTTAGATCTGACAAAACTCTTCACAGGTCAATCAATAAATAAATGAGTTCTTAAAGGGATAGTTTGAGTGTTTTGAAGTGGAGTTGTATGAGGTACTCAATACATACCTACAGTAGATGTGGACGGGACGGCAGCAAAAGTTTTTTTTTTTTTTTAAAGTTATTTTTTTGGGGGCATTTTCCATTTTATTGAGAGGACAGTGGATAGAGTCTTGGAAAGGGGGGAGAGAGAGAGTGGATGCGGAAAGGGCCGGATTCGAGCCCGGGCCACCGCGGTCAGGACCAAGGCTTGATACATGGACGCCCGCTCTACCAACTGAGCTAACCCAGGCGCCAGCAAAAGGTTTTTGTAGCCACCTAAAATAAAGTCAAGAAGTGAAAGTCAATCATTCGTTCCATTGCAACATCAGTGCCCAGCAGCAGAGCTACGCTTCCGCCATTTTGGACTGAAAGTGACTAACGGACGCCAGTAAAAGTCCGCCTAAAAAGTGCTGTACAAAAGTAAAACTAAATTATTTATATTCTGTTGTCATATTCTACCGAAATGGCATTTGTTGAACAATGAAATATTATAATATATAATAAGCGTTTTCAGTCCAAAATGGCAGCAGCAGCTGTTGTTAAAAAAACACAGGAATTTCGTCTCTTTGATTTTACCTCTCGGAACACGGGGGTTGCTGGTCAACTGCTGCCTCGATTGGTTAGTTAGTTTGTGCTATTGTGCGACAATTTGGTAAATCTGAACTCTGTCTGGTTGCTTTAGCGAGAGCATAGCTTCAGTTCCCCGTCGGAAACTGTAAGATAAACTGGCAAAGATATTGTAAATATAGTGTACATGATATTCATTTTTTTAGGTGAGCCTTTCTTTTAAGTTTCTAAAATACGATTTTGCTGCCCCCATCCACAGCAGTACATTGCTTTGGTTCCGTGCGGTAACTCCTGTCTGTTTCTCCAAACTGGGGGCGCGCTGACCACCATCTACAGTAGTTAACACATTGACTCATACAACCCCACTTCAAAACACCCGATGTATCCCTTTAAATTCAATCTGCTTAAAATCAGTAATTTGGACTGAAGTGGTCAAATCTCGTTTGTAGCATAAAAGACAGCTTTATAGTAACATTCATTGTTCGTAATAAAGTTGTTCTGTATACTGGGTTGCTGGAGTTTTGACCTCTTCCTCTTCTCCATGCACCTTGGAAGTATAGGTGAAGTCTGTTACAATGTAGGCCTACAGTAACATTTGAAATGAAAGACTAGAGGTGGGTGTTCATCTTCACATATGTTGAAGTAGCAATACCAAAATGTAAAATACACCTCCACTATTATGATAACAACAACAACCACGATCTATCTATGCATTGTTTGTGTATCATCCAGTACTCCTACTGTATGCTGGAGTAATACTACCTCTCCCTAGTTTCTGTGCATTATTTAGTTTGTGGTAATTTGATCAAACACAGCTTTATTTACCATGTGAGCACAATATAAACAAAAACAATAAAGATCTTAAATCTACATTCTGACACAGCACCGCTCTGCAAGACAGGACCTCAACATTATTATAATAAAGTTGGACCTGCCTTTGTTGATCTTGTGGTGCAAAGTCCTTAAAGGTCCCATATCGTGCTTATTTTTTAGGTTCATACTTGTATTTTGTGTTTCTACTAGAACATGTTTACATGCTGTAATGTTCAAAAACCCCTCTATTTTCCTCATACTGTCTGCCTGAATATACCTGTATTTACCCTCTGTCTTAAACGCTCCGTTTTAGTGCATTTGAACAGAATTGCGTTGCTAGGCAACAATTTGGGTCCATGTTTACTTCCTGTCAGCTGATGTTATTTACATACACTGCAACAGGAAATAAACTGGGACACATTTAGAATGTTTATGTTTAAAACCGTGTAATGGTCTAAATATTGTATATTTGTGACATCACAAATGAACAGAAATCCTGAAGGGTTGTTTCAAACGCACAATTTCTGAATATGGGCTGTGTGTGTTCCTCCATATATTGAGCGTTTTGATAGTTTAACAGTATTTATAAAGCACTTAAACCTGCTTTATAATATAAAAGACATGGAAATCACACTTTTTACAATATGCGACCTTGGGCTGGTTGTTTGTTGGTGTTAGGGGACTCCATTTCTAACCAAATGTCAGCAATGACTAAGGCACTCGCAAGCGCACATGACGTAAAAACGGGCCTGGGTTCTTCACCTTAAAAGCAGTCTACAGGCTGATAGAGGAAACCCAGAAAGTTGATCAAGGTCTCATTTTTTAGGTTAGGTTACAACCTGTTCACACATGGGCAATACAAAATGTTTATAGGTCCCATATCATGCTCATTTTCAGGTTCGTACTTGTATTTTTGTTTCTACTAGAACATGTTTACATGCTGTAATGTTCAAAAAAAACTTTATTTTCCTCATACTGTCTGCCTGAATATACCTGTATTTACCCTCTGTCTGAAACGCTCCGTTTTAGTGCATTTCAACGGAATTGCAACGGAATCTGTTGCTAAGCAACAGTTTGGGTCCATGTTTACTTCCTGTCAGCTGATGCTATTTACAAACACTGCAATAGGAAATAAACTGGGACACATTTAGAGTGTTTACATTTAAAACCATGTAATGGTCTAAATATTGTATATTTGTGACATCACAAATGCACAAATCCTAACAGCTCGTTTCAAACGCACAATTTCTGAATACGGTCTGTGTGTATTTCTCTGTATATTGAGCACTTTGATCGTTTAACAGTATTTATAAAACACTTAAACCTGATTTATAATATAAAATACATGAAAATCTAATTTTTTTACAATATGGGACCTTTAAAACACGTGTAAAAAGTTACATACAGTCCCTTTAAAGCTACTATAATCAATATTTTTATATAACAATGGATCACATCACTACTTGTAAGGTGATCTCTTTCCACACCATCCAAGTGGCCAAAAAAAAAGTTGAATGCAGGTGAAACAGTTAATAAAATGACCAAATACGACTAACATGCAGTGAATGAATAGGATAGGATGAAGATGTCACAATAAACTGTGAATGAAAACATCAAATCTAGATTACAACACAATTTTTTTTTTTTTAATGAACCCACCAAAGTCTGACTCACTGCCTCTTCTGTTGAAAACTAAAATGTCGCAAAAATCAAAAGTACATTCGAGACTCATGACAGGAAGCTATCTGTTATTGTGCAATAGGAAGAGGTTGTATCCATGGTTACCTTTGTCTGACCCCTTTTGTAAGCAGCAACAAACAGAGATGATGAGATACATCCTTCCACTGAACAGTATCACACACATGCACACTTACATGCATGCGCACACAGAAACTAAAACATCAACTTCCCCTTGTCTGTGTCATTTTTACCTGGAACTGGAGGCAACTTCCACATTGAGGTAACAGCAGGTCCATTCATGAAATACACATAACACTGTGTACTACACAAGTATTTTAAGGTACTTGTATATAACCTTACCCTATTTTATTTCTATTTACACACTTTCACATGAAAAATAAATTTAGCCCTCTTATTTATTAGTAGGGCTGGCAAAGTTAAAGCAAATTCGGTTTAACTCCACTAATTTCTTTAACGCAACTTAAGATTTTCAGGTTGTAGTGGGCTCAGTTTTAAAACTAGAGTGTAGCTACTGGTATAAAACCTAATGAATCCTTTGGTACCAACCATGTCATACTAGCTTGTCGGGAAGGAGGCTAAATAACGCTCCAAAATCTTGGAGAGGAGGGGGTCCCTTGACCTCTGACCACCAGATATGTGAATGAAAATGGGTTCTATGGGTACCCACGAGTCTCCCCTTTACAGACATGCTCTCTCATAGATATTGAAGAAAGATAAATTAATACATTATCAATAAATACAGTAAAAACAAATACATATTATACTAAATTAAATAAACATATATTTAACTGATTACAACTGTGTTACATTATTTTGTGAAATCATTCATTATCTGTTTAAACAGTTGCGGATGCCTCACAACAGGACTTAATGTCTTTATATCTGCTTACAATTACATTAAAGTGTGCTATAAACCATTATTATTTATATACTGCTTATAAATTATGAATGGCTGGGGATGGGTTAAAATAATGATAACCATTGCTTCATGTGAAATGTCCACAATTTCATAACCGAATGGCCTATTTATGATTTGAAAGTATTTCTGAGTAATCCCACAAGCAGTCACCTCGTTGTTCACCTTGTTGAATCAGCAGTCTGATCTTTGTGTGCATGTGGGAGCGCTCAGTGGTGACTCACTGGACGGCCAAGATAAGAGAAGTGAAACTGACACATGGCACAGCACCGCACACGGTGCCAAACAACCAGGACATCAGCAGGAGATCTTTAACCCTGTAGCTTCAGGACTCTGAGTAACGCTCTTTGTTTGTAATCTTCAAGGTCTTTCTCTGATTTAGTTACTAGTTATATTGCATTGATAGCTCTCTAGTCGTTCATGTTCTCATTGCATCATATTCTCTGCTGCAGCAACACATTGAAGTTTTATCTAATTAAAGGTACAGTGTGTAGTATTTAGTGCCATCTAGTGGTGTGGTTGCAGATTGCGACCAACTGAGTACCCCTCCGCTCACTCCTCTCGCTCCAAAACCGTGGTAACGCTGTTCGCCTCACTCAGAGGACATCACACAAGTCAGACGGCGGCTGGCGGCTCACATTACCACAGTTTCACAAGCGTGTCGGAGATATAAACACACAAGGGGATATAAAAACCCCAAAATACCCTTTAAAGAAACGGGACAAACAAAGGAGGATGGTCTGCAGGACATATAATAACGCACACAGTGCACTTTCATAGACTAAGCTCCTGGAGTTACCCTGCACTATACTCATTTTTAACAGTCTCTTCTGCACTATATTCACTTTTTTTAATAGTCGTGTATCACAGCTGTTACCCTGCACTATATTCAGTTTTAACAGTTTTCTTCATCTCCTTGTATTTTTATATCTGGTATATTTTTTGTACTTTGTACTTTGCACTACTAACTTTTTTACTGCCTTTTTCCTAACATGTGTTTGCACTATGGAACTGTGATGCTGGAAACTTGAATTTCCCTCGGGATCAATAAAGTTACTATCAATCTATCTATCTATCTATCTATCTGTCTATCTATCTATCTATGTATCTATCTATATCATTAACATAGTTGGTTGAGGTCGAGGTTGATTTGAACTTTACAACAACATGCACAAAATATATGAATATAAATAATATTATTATAATTATTAATAAATTAAATTAAATTAAATTGAATTGAATTGAATTGAATTACATTAAATTAAATTAAATTAAATTAATGATATTATATAGTAATATTATAGTAATATTATAATTCATGATGCATACATGCAATACACCGTATTGCCACAGGGTCGCAGACGTGAAGCTATTAATTACTACAAAACTACAAATGACTACAACTCCCGGCATCTGGCTGAGTTTACGGAAGTGGGAGCTGTTCTCAGAGGGTTGCCTCGTTTTGTTATTCACGGTACACGTTACCGGGGCGGTTACATAGGTTACATAGGAGGAGCCGAGAACACCGACCTCGGGGCACGCTGGTATCTCAAAACAAACAATGACCGTTACTACGTGCTAGATATTGTGGTTGTTGTTGTAGTTGCTGCACATAGCCTAGCATGTGTAGTTAGTGATATATCGTGATATAACTCACTTATATATCAATGAAACCGTTCGACTCTGATGAGGAGGAAGCGGAGCAGCTGGGAGTTTACCAGAAGGAGCTGAGACGTAAGTTAATTGATGAATTAAGTGCTAAATGTGCTAACAGCTAGCTAAAGACTGAGACGTGAAGCTAAATGGTTAGTTCATATATCTAATGGTTAGTTAAGACATCATACAGTAACTAGGTTAACTGTGTCACAGCTGGGTGTATTAAAATGTGTTGTTTACTGAGTGCTGAGTTATAATGTTAGTCGCAGAGTTACCGGCTCGTTCTGTCATTGAAACTGGCACCAAGAGACTCCAGTAGGGGATTGAAGTCTCATCACTGACACCTGCTGCTGACTCTCAGTCCACTTCAGATACATGTGAGCATCCTCCTGATAGACATTAATCCGCTTGGCTAAAGCTACATTTCGAAGAAAACAAATATCTATGTGTCTTGCTCCACTCTCAGATAGCTAATTAAGATAATAATATTAATAATAATATTAATACAAATATTAATAATAGCTAACTTAATAAAGTGCCCTTCTTCTTCTTCTTCTTCTAAAACGACTTAACAATAATTGCCAGACTTCCAAAACAATTGGCAGGACACTATGGTGTAATAGTAATAGTAGGCTGAATGGTACCTACTTTTAAAATTCCTGTTAGATTAAGCTAGCTATATTTAATGTAGTGTAGAATTTAGATCATTGTTTATAAACTGCATATATATATATATATATATATATATATATGTTTGAGTGAGTGAGTGAATGTGTGTATAAATATTTATGTATGTATGTATGTATGTATATATGTATGTATGTATGTATGTATATATATATTATATATATATATATATGTGTGTGTGTATATATATATATGAATGTGTGTGAGTGTGTGTATGAAATAAAGTTTATGATTTAATGGATTAGTAGCAGAGAAGGGGTAGAAATAAACACGTGTATACTTCCTCCTACTCCTTTTCGAACATGTAAGATTTAAATTGTGTTGTTTATGATGATTATTTACTGAGTATGTGTATAGGTTTATCATTCATTTAATTTTACTCTAAATTTTGTTTTTATCTTTTTTTGTTTTTAAATGTTTGAAATAAATTATACAGTAGACAAACAAACAAATTTGGGCCAAAACTGAAGAACTTACTGGCATTGAATAGTCTTTTTTTCACAACAGACATTTCCATGATAGGAAAAGCAAAAGTGTTACTATAACATTAACTATGGCTCTGTTCTAATTAACTACCCCAGTAATTAAAGCTTCAGTAGGCAACCATTTTTTGGCATCATTGGGCAAAAATTCCATAATAACCTTTCAGCATATTGTAATTCAAGTGTTCTGAGAGATAACTAGACTTCTGCACCTCCTCATGGCTCTGTTTTCAGGCTTTAGAAAATCTAGCCCGTGACGGCAGACTTTGACCAATCCCAGTCATTTCAAAGAGAGAGCGTTCCTATTGGCTGTGCTCTGGCCCTGTGAGCGCTGCTTGGTATTTCCTCAAGAGATCTCAACATGGTTGCTGGGTTACAAACTTTCTCATTTCACGGCTAAACAGTACACTACAAGATGATTATGAAAACATTTGAGGAGAGAAATAGGCATTACAGTAACAGAATATTGATTCATATTTGATCAGCGCTGCCTAGTTTGAACGTTTGGACGTTCAGAGTTCGTGAGTGATTGACAGCCGGTTCTCATAGACGGCAGTTGGACGACAGACTCCAGATCAGCTCTTATTGGTTGTATTCCTCCGGTGTTTGAAATCTTGCAGATGCCATTGGGAGCACCGGAGGACACCGGGGGGCACAGACGCACATTATTTTTTTCAGATTACCTGTCTCATGCACCACTGTCAGGATATAGTGACTGTTTTATAAAAATAACCTTTTTTAATCATATTTGCTCCATTTTTACCCACTGCTGCTTTAATGTTGGTAAATACACCTGTGCTTTTCCTAGTGTGGCAGGCCAAAATAGCTGTGGTTAAAGGCCTTTTTGTGTTTATCTGTTTGTTTACCTATATATTGTTTTTTGCACCAAGATGATGATTTTGTTTCATTCAGCAATACTAGAATGTTGTTCGGTTAATTGTGTATGGAAAAGTCTCTTTTTATACATCCCAGTGATTCAATGAATCGTTCTCTCTCTAATCTGGGTGGTGGGCTACTGTTTTAGTTAACAGACACCAACTAAACTGTCATGGAATCAGAAATAATATACAGTATGAGATCGGTGTCTATGTGTGCATATTGGTTTCAGAGCGGGCCAACCAGAGCATACAGCAGCTGAGCAGTGCTCTGGAGCAGCTGAGCTCTGATGGAGAAGAGGTGGAGGAGCCCAGAGGCAGCGATGGCAGCCTCTTCACCGCCATGGCCGAAGAGGACAAGGCTGCATGGAGCCAAAAGACACAGAGCGAAGCAGGTGACTCTGTGATTAGTTGCTGGACGATATTATAGTGTACCACGTGGAGATTTCCCTGATTACTGACAGACAATACACAAAGTTATAATGAAATGCTTCTCATGTGTGTGTGTGCATGCTCGTTTCTGTGTCTTTTGGCATTGTAGTTAATCAGCTGAAGAGCCTTCTACTGAAGCAGTGCAGAGACATTCCCTCTCCTCTCTCGCCTTCAAAGAAATCGTCTCCAGCCAAGGTAACGCCGTGGTAGCGACCTGTCAATCACAAGCTAGCCAGGCCCTAAAGCATCCCCTACTTTATGGTCTATTTGACTCTAAATGGGACCATAATTTACTAAATGAACATCATGCTGTATTGAAGAAGACTTGAAACTAGCGATTGAGACCATAAACTCATGTTTACAATGTTTACTGAGGTAATGAATCAAGAGAGAAGTAGGCTCATTTTCTCATAGACTTCTTTACAATCACACTTCTGCTTGCAACCAGAGAAGTCGCCCAGGTAGCCCACTAGCTAGGATACATTCTCCATAGTTAAATGTGGTAAATCGTTCAGCCTTTTCCATTATATTAATATTTTGCTGCCATTCTGGTGAATTTTGCCTCATTCTTTTTTTTCTCCTCTGTTAGAGAGTACAGCAGGAGGGAAGGTCCAAAT
Source organism: Sebastes umbrosus (assembly GCF_015220745.1). NCBI lineage: Eukaryota > Metazoa > Chordata > Actinopteri > Perciformes > Sebastidae > Sebastes > Sebastes umbrosus. The sequence continues at coordinate 30,938,699 of NC_051278.1, read as the reverse complement.
TGCCTGCTTTTCAGGATTTGGTCCCAATGATTCACAACCAGTCAGAGTACATCCAACACCTGGAAGCTGAGGTCAAATTGTGCAAGGTATGTGCACAGATGTGCGTGTGTGTGTTAATATTTGTAGTCCTTTTTTACTATTGTGCTGATTTGGATACGTTTGGATTAATTTTTCTGTGTTTATGACTTCAGGAAGAGCTGCAGGGGATGAAACAGCGGATCAGAGTGGTGGTGGTGGAGAATGAGAAGCTGCAATCGGACCTCAAATCCAAAGCTATGGACGATTCTCTGAAAGACTACACGATCCGAAACTCCATGGTAATGTGTGTGTGTGTATGAAAAGCATTTGTATGATTTTTGTGCTTGTGAAATGTATGTACATTCTTACCATATTCACAGAGGCACAGTCATCATAATAATGGCAAATTGAGGATGAAATAATTGTGCTTTTTTTTATTTTTAAGTTACAGACACTAAGGTTGCCTCTGCCCTTTACATCAGTGATTCCCAACCTTTTTCCTTAAGGACCCCTTTTTTATCTTGAGTAAACTGATGACCCCTGACTAAGTGACATATTTTATGGATATTTCATATTATATTCAATGCATAACATCAACAGTACAGGACAAATGATAAACTGTAAAATTAACCCAAATAGTGAACTCAATAACTGCAGGAAGTTTGTGTAAAATTAGCAATTTGGATGAATTTTTAGCTGATTATTTTTTTTGTGAATATTGCATCAGAGATGAGTTTCCTGTTATATTTTTGAATTTTTAATACAATTCTTTGTATTATGCATTTTTTTTTTTTTAATACTTAATAGGCTTCTTTATTGACAAATGTCCCTGATGCTTGCCCATTGTTCTATTAGCTCTATGGTTTGTTTTAACTGTGTTCTTTTCTAATGCAAGACGAGGCCGTGCCCTTATCCTGTTTATATCTTAAATAATATTCCAAACTTTAAAAGTAACAATTGCATTTAGTTTTTCTTCAAGGTAATGCATGAAATGCTGAGATAAATGCCAACTGTATATATTTAAAAAAAAAATTGACTTGCACCCCTCAAAATCAAGAAATCACCCGAGAAGCTTTGGCGACCCCTAGTGGGGGTTGGGACCCCCAGGTTGGGAACCAGTGCTTTTCATTACTCTGCAGAAATTCAGCATAGTTGTAGATATCAGTTATTTTCAGGAAAAGTCAGGTAAGTTGTAACATCCAGCATGCATTGATTTCCGATTAGAGGGAGTTTTAAACTAACACTATACAGTAGAAGTGTTAACAGACTTACAGTGCATCCGGAAAGTATTCACAGCGCCTCACTTTTACCACATTTTGTTATGTTACAGCCTTATTCCAAAATGGATTCAATTCATTTTTTTCCTCAAAATTCTACACACAATACCCCATAATGACAAAGTGAAACAAGTTTGTTTAACATTTTTGCAAATTTATTAAAAATGAAGAACGAAAATATAACATGTACATAAGTATTCACAGCCTTTGCTCAATACTTTGTTGAAGCACCTTTGGCAGCAATTACAGCCTCAAGTCTTTTTGAGTATGATGCTACAAGCTTGGCACACCTATTTTTGGGCAGTTTCTCCCATTCTTCTTTGCAGGACCTCTCAAGCTCCATCAGGTTGGATGGGGAGCGTCGGTGCACAGCCATTTTCGGATCTCTCCAGAGATGTTCAATCGGGTTCAAGTCTGGGCTGTGGCTGGGCTCTGGCTGGGCCACTCAAGGACATTCACAGAGTTGTCCCTAAGCCACTCCTGCGTTGTCTTGGCTGTGTGCTTAGTGTCGTTGTCCTGTTGGAAGATGAACCTTTGCCCCAGTCTGAGGTCCTGAGCGCTCTGGAGCAGGTTTTCATCAAGGATGTCTCTGTACATTGCTGCATTCATCTTTCCCTCGATCCTGACTAGTCTCCCAGTTCCTGCCGCTGAAAAACATCCCCACAGCATGATGCTGCCACCACCATGCTTCACTGTAGGGATGGTATTGGTAGCTCAATTTTGAGTGTCATGGCAAAGGCTGTGAATACTTATGTACATGTGATTTTTCGTTTTTTATTTTTAATAAATTTGCAAAAATTAAAAAAAAACTTTTTTCACGTTATCATTATGGGGTATTGTGTGTAGAACTTTGAGGACAAAAATGAATTGAATCCATTTTGGAATAAGGCACTAACATAACAAAATGTGGAAAAAGTGAAGCGCTGTGAATACTTTCCGGATGCACTGTAAGCTCAGGATGACACTAGCATTTTTTCAAATGAATGATCACCTTGGGTAAAGTGTCTCATCATCCGCCCTGATGTGTTTTCTTCAGGTGAATGAGAGTATGGCAGCCAACAGCCACAGCATGCTGCAGAGAGCAGAACTCACATGGAAAAATGAGCTGGTAGGGATGATGGATCTGCTTTCTCCTCTCCTCCAGTTACTGTTCAGTTCTTCTTCTCCATCTCCAACCCACATGGTCCTCAGCATGTCATAGAATTTCTGCAATATAACAGTATTTTCTATTGTGTATTCCAGACAAGAAATTTTGGGCTAATTCTCTGAGGACATAACTTTCAAATAATATATATGGTTCCAAAGTGTATTTCCAACTTGTTTTGTGCACTCATTTGTAATCTGTCCACACTGAATGTTAGGGCTGTGTATCGGCAAGATTCTGGCTGTACGATACATATTATGATACAGTGGTAACGATTCAATATATTGCGATACTGTAAGCAAGGCGATATATTGTGATTTTTTTTTAACTAAAATTTAGGAATACTATTTATTGTATAAAGAACACACCAGAAGTACACTATTTTAGAATAGGCAAAAATAACACTTTTACACAGCATGCAAAAAACTACATGAGATCACCATAAAGTGGGCATATCTGTAAAGGGGAGACTCGTGGGTACCTCCAGAACCCATTTTCATTCACATATCTGGAGGTCAGAGGTCAACACACACCTGTGAAAATCGCCATGCTAGTTTTTCCTCACCAAAAGTTAACCTAACTTTGGAGCGTTATTGAGCCTCCTTCACTTTGTAAAACAAAATGTAACATATAAATACATAGATATAAATTGAGTGAATTGTTATTCATGATTAAAATAATAAATCGTACACCAACAACTTGGTAAAATAAATCTTCAAAATGAACTTGAATTACAATTCAGGTGTAAACCTTTTTAATGCAGCAACAAATTGGTCAAAACATAAACAGGAATTAAAAATCCAGTATGTAATGCCCCATTGTCACGAATAACTGATCCAGCTATTTGAGTCAGTATCGGCCCGATGTCAGATCCGCTTTTGGTATCGGTGCATCCCTAAATGGATTCATAGGTTTTCTAGTTTCATATGATGCCATTACCTTCGCTCTTGCTTTAAAACTGATGCCGCTACAACCTCCAAAAGATCGAATAGCGGCCCGGCCCGACAACAGGCCATCCGATTTTTAAGGGGTTAATTAAAAATCGATACAGTGTTTTGGAGAATCACTGGAGCAACACATCGTATCTCTTTACTCATGTGTATCGATATTTTCTTACACTCATACTGAATTTATATTTGTTCTAACTCAAACATACAGTTGTAATGGAAAGTTGTGGCAAAATCATAATGGCATCCCGTCCTGTTTAATTCCATCCATTGATTCAGTGGATAGAATTATCCAAGTTAGATATGTATAGTTCTGAAAATGTTTGTGTTCATCAGGAACAATTGAAAGTGATCTACCAGGCCCAGATGGAAAGCTTAGAGGCTCAGGTCATCTCCCTCAGGTCAGTATACTACATATATATTATACTATACTACTATATATATATATATACTATAAAGTATACATACATACGTATACCGATCAGCCATAACATTATGACAGCACGGGCACCCTGACCGGTCTGCGGCTAAGTAGCCCCATACGCAACAAACTGCGATGCACTGTGTGTTCTGACACCTTTCTATCAGAACCAGCATTAACTTTTTCAGCAATTTGAGCTCCAGTAGTTCTTCTATTGGATCGGACAACACGGGCCAGCCTTCGCTCCCCACGTGGGTCAATGAGCCTCGGGTCTGACCCTGTCGCCGGTTCACCGGTTTTCATTCCTTGGACCACTTTTGGTAGGTCTGACCACTGCAGAACGGGAACATCCCACAAGAGCTGCAGTTCTGAAGATGCTCTGACCCAGTCGTCTTGCCAGCACTATTTGGCCCTTGTCAAAGTCGCTCACATCCTTAAGCTGGCCCATTTTTTCTGCTTCCAACACAAAGTTCAATGTTCAAAATGTTCACTTGCTGTCTAATATATCCCCCCCTCCCACTGCCAGCTACCATTGTAACGAGATAATCAATGTTATTCACTTCACCTGGCTGTCAGTAGTCCTAATGTTGTGGCTGATCGGTGTATATAGTATAGTATACAGTGTAACCAGTTACTATGGCTTTTTCTTTCTTTTTTTTATATTGGTTAAGCCTTAAAAGGCTTTCTCTCTCTCTCTCTCTCTCTCTCTCTCTCTCTCTCTCTCTTTCTCTCTCTCTCTCTCTCTCCGTTTCTCCATTTCTCCATTTCTCCATATCGCATCTTTTGCTTCCGTCTTCAGGAAGGATCTGTCGGTCAGTCAGAAGGAGTGTGAGGAGGTGAAGGTTCGTCTGAGACACCGGGAGAAACAGGCTGCAGATGCACTGAGGGCTGATGGAGCTCCCCGGGTGGCAGGATTGTGTCTGAAGTGTGCACAGCACGAAGCTGTGTTGGCTGGGACTCACACCAATCTGCATGTCCAGGCTATTGACAGGCTCACAAAGTCAGTGGTCACGTACGCACACACACACGCACACAAATACAGACGTACAGCTCTTCATACTCCGTAGTTTAAGGTTTAAGTATCATTATGCATTGATTTACCTTATCGTACCTGACAGATTTTTTTGTTGATATGATAGGTCTTATGTGTCTGAGATTTTTATGATCAGCTCTTTTAATTAGTTATTGCATGTGCATAGCAAAAAAGGAAACAACTAGGGCTGTCAATCGATTAAAATAGTGAATCGCAAATTAATCGTACATTTTTTATCTGTTCAAAATGTACCTTAAAGGTAGATTTAGCAAGTATTTAATACTCTTATCAACATAGGAGTGGACAAATATGCTGCTTTATGCAAATGTATGTATATATTTATTATTGGAAATCAATTAACAACACAAAACAATGACAAATATTGTTCAAAAACCCTCACAGGTACTGCATTTAGCATTAAAATATGCTCAAATCATAACATGGCAAACTGCAGCCCAAAAGGCAACAACAGCTGTCAGTGTGTCAGTGGGCATGTCTTTAGGCATGTCTAATAATGTAACACAGTTGTAATCAGTTAAATATATGTTTATTTAATTTAGTATAATATGTATTTGTTTTTACTGTATTTATTGATAACGTATTCATTTATCCTTCTTCAATCTCTATGAGAGAGCATGTCTGTAAAGGGGAGACTCGTGGGTACCCATAGAACCCCTTTTCATTCACATATCTGGAGGTCAGAGGTCAAGGTACCCCTTTGAAAATAACCATGCCAGTTTTTCCTCGACAAAATTAACGATGCTTGGTACTAATGGATTCTTGAGGTTTTTCTAGTTTCATAGATGCCAGTATCTACACTCTACCTTTAAAACTGAACGTGCTATAACCTCAGAAGTTGCAGGTTGCATTAATGTGTTAAAACAATTTAGTGGTGTTAAAACAAATTTGCGTTAACGCGTTATTGTGTAAATATTGACAGCCCTAGAAACAACATAAACAACAAAAAAAAAGAGATACAAAAACAATTTCCCCCTTATGTTCTTTTTTTAATGCTGGTTGTGCATTTTCTTTTCAATACATTTTTTAGGGAGCGTGATGAGTTACTGGTGGCTCTGCGTGCCGTGCGGGCCAGTCAGCAGGAGGCACAGCAGAGAGAGTGGTCAGCCTGTCTCCAAGTCAAACAGGCTGTGGAGATGGCGGAAGAAGCAAATCTGTACAAAGCCAGGGTCAGAGAAACACACAGTGTATTTACACACTTCCCCAGCTGTGTTAGCTCAAACTGCATTGTTGATTTGTAAAGCTCATTCACTCAGCTAAAAGATTCCTTCCAAGTTGTCCTCTTCCTACTGTGTAGGTTTGTTACCTCTGGCAAACCCTCTGTACGTGTTTGTATGCATGCAGGTGGAGGTGCAGTGTGAGCAGCTGTCCAGGGAGCTGCTTCGACAGAGGGAACAACTAGAACGAGAAGCACAGGCCTCGCAGGAGAGACTGGCTGAGGCCAAAGAAGAGGGCAGAGCTGAGGCTCGCAAACACAGAGAGGAGCTGGCACACACAGTAAATCTTACTTATTCACTTTTTGTGTGTATAGAGAACTATTGTATATGTAAGTAGTTCCAATCCACAGGTCTGGTTGCTTTGAAATGTTGAACTATACCTGAATGTTAACGCACAAACTAAAAATCACACCTCCTGCTTCTATGATGATTAACAACCACCAGAAGGAAATATTTCATATCTTAGGCAAAAGAATGACATTTAAAGGGGACCTGTTATGCTTTTGTTCTTTTTCCCCTTTCGTTTAGTGTGTTACAGTGGAAACCGCTTAAAGTGATCACGGTTACAGTGATCAACCGCTTATATGGAATTTAAAGCTCGGGACAGAATCATTCCTATACAAATGCTGTTTAAATAATTTGCCTATAGTAATCAAGTAGTCCGCTTACAGTGTTCATTTGGGAACTTTTCATACATGACAACATATCGAAAAATATTTTAAAACTATGTTGGACTAACGTTAATTTAATTTTTGTTTTGTTTTTTACTTTACCCCCTTGATACTTTGTCTCGCGGACCGCCTGCTTTCCGGCTGGATACCTGTGCTGATTGATGTCATACCGTGAAAAAAAAATGTTTTTCTCTGAATAAAAAAACAAATGTGCACGGGGAAAGCACCTGTGGGTGAAGCGGCCCATGTCAAATGGATCGATAATGCCTCATCACGTAACGCCCCCAAAGTGCGACTTTGTCGATCCTCAACTGGCTCTGCAGCACACATGCAGACCGGCGGCCGTCTCCCTCCCCGCCGCTACTGAGTGAGAGAACGAGGACCCCCGGCAAAGGGGCGCCGTTCAGCCTGCACACTCGCGCTGCAGAGCCGGCCAAAACTGGCAATGCCTTGCCCTCGGTGAGGGAACAGGCAGAAGAATTGTCAGCCAGCCAGTAAATAGCGAAGCGGTCCGTTTCATTACTTTGTATTCATGTAATAAATATACAAATATCAATTAGATGATAATCTGCATGAGAAATGATGCACTACAACGAAAAATTGGTTGTAATAATCATCCGTTTTAGTGATCAATTTGACCTGGACAGACAGGATCACTGTAAGTGGTTTTCACTGTAGTTATTTTGTGCATGTAAAAGGTTTGCAAAGTTACAAAGCCCAAAGTCCAGGACAAAGGGAGTTCCACTCCCCCACAGAAACACTGCTCCTGAACTGAAACGCCTTCATTGAAGTCCTGCCTTTTCTTCCGTAACGTGGTGATGTCACCAAGTAACACATTTGCATAATGGCTAGTTTGGCACGCCCTCAAACAAAGCTAGTTAGAGCGGAGCTGGAGCGGAGTCCAAAGGGTTCGGTCGGCAGCTGACCTAATCAGTGCAGACTGGGCTTTTCGGGAGGAGGGAGGGAAAAGTAGAAACCCAAAATACAAGTATGCACCCTGAAAATAAGCATAATAGGTCCTCTTTAATGATTTTCTATTTGATTGAATTGATTGAATACGAATCACAAAATACGTAACATTTGTTGCACTTAACTGTTGGGGGGGTCCATGTATTGTGGCAGTTCTTATTTAAGCTCCTAAAGTTGCTGTAAAGAGCCAACACTGACATTGTTATTTTTCTATATGCCAATGGAAGACTTGTGTGTGTGTGTGTGTGTGTTTTAGGTGTCCATCCTCTCCCAGCGTGTTGCTGAGTTGGAGGGACAGCTAGACAGAGCTCAGAGAGACAAGAGCTCACTGACCAATCAGCTGGAAGATACTCTTCGCAAACTTACCAGTCAGGAACAAGACAATACCAAGGTAAGGTACATCGTGTGCCTTGTGCAAGAAAACCTTAAAGGGTAACTTCTGTATTTTTCAGCCCTATTTTTCCACGTTTTTGTGTCTAAGTGACTAAAAGTGACAACAATTACTGAAATTGGTCCAGTATTGAGGGAAAGCACTGCAGACGGCATATGGCGCTACTGGGGCAAGCTGGCACCGCCATTTACGTCCACTAAAAGTGCTTGTTTTTGCCATGACTGGCTCTGATTGTTATTATAAGTGTCTGACAACATTATGGAAAGAGTCTCGCTCTAGGAGAAATCTCGTTCTGAAATGTGGCGAGGCGGCGTGTTGCCGGAAGACAATGGTGGAATAGTGGAATACATCCACGGTGGAAACGTGAGTGCCAGCCGGGCAGAGTTTGTTGTGTCGGAGAACAGAAAGCGTAACTTAGTGTTATCTAAAGATTTTCAGTGTCACAGCTGAATATTTAGATGATTTCCACAATGTGGATGAGGTCTTTTTTTTTATGGCCGCCCGTATTTATTAGAGCCAGAGCATACGGATATTCAGATTTCACAACAAGACTTTGACACAATAACAAACAGACATGATAAAGTGAAAGGTAAGAAAAAGGTTTTATTTCTCTGTAGGGTCCTTTCCTAAATGTTGTCAGACACAATCTAAGCCTGTCAGTGGCAAAAACAAGCACTTTTAGTGGACGTAACGTTACATTGACACTGCTCACTTACCCTTGCAGCTCGTTACCCTTTCATCCAGGATGATTGTGTTGTTACTTATTGGTGCTTGCACTTGCACTTTTGCTGCTAAAACAGCACCTGAAAAAGACATCTATACCTTTGAAGGAACAGAAGTAAAGAACACTCCTGATGCTCAGATGAAGGCTGCACTGTCTACATGTAATGCCTTTGTTAATCCACTGGGTGGCAGCAAAGGTTTATCTATTTCAGTATTTATTTTCGGTTGTTGGGAGGGTAAATTCAGCACGAGTTTATAAATACGTTTCAGGTAAGGTAAATAACCAAGCCTCATTTGAAGGTGCTTTGTTCGTGTATTAATCAGGTTGTATTGCAAATGTACGGGTATATATATTCATGCAAATTGTATAAATCAATAACAAAATTGCCTTGTGGACTGCAAGGTTTTGCTTAAACTGAAAGACTCGGGTTCAAGCGTTGCATGTCAGCAAATATTCACCCTGCTGAAGTGTCTTGAAGACACTGAATACCAACTGTAGTTTTTCTCTATAGATGACCCTGAGCTCTGTCTGTGTTGGATTAGGTCAGAAGAGAAAACACATTTTCAGTGTCACATTTTTACATCATTATACAAAGTGTTTTTGACCGCAAATATTAATATATATTATTAGTAATAAATGATTATGATAAAAATGATAGTAGCACATGGTGTAGCAATTTTAAACGTAAAGAATAATAAACGTATTAATTCCATAATGTGATTTTATTCACTTATATGGGTATTTTCGGGGAAGGTGGGGGGGGTGGTATGTTAAACTCTTAGCCAAACAGATCAGTATTATAATATTCTGTATTTAGATCAGTGAGATTTAGCTTGGAAGAAAACGACTCATAGCACGGCAGGGTCCGATGATTCAACCAAAGGACCTTCCTAGATAAGGAAAGGGCAAGATGATAAAATAAAAAAAACTGGCAAATGATGAAGGAATGGACAGGAAGTAATATTTGTTAATCAAAGGACTGGCTGTTTGTAATCAGTCCGTGTCATCTCTAGGTGTGTGTGGATCTGCGATATCAGCTCAGCCAGGCCCAACTGAAGAAAGAGGAGGCAGAGAGAGAGCTCCGAGAGCTCAACACCAAGACCAGCAGACAGATGGAAAAGGCTGCACAGGTACGTCTTCATTCAACCCACTGATTAGTTTAGATTTATTAAATTAATTTGATTACTTTGTTCAGTAGTTTTAAAGTCAGCCAATGACCAGTTTGTTTAGTCGATAATTTAGTAAGCAGTCACCAGTTTTTGAAGGTGTACTGAGTTGTAGGAAGCAAAATCAAGAGCCTCTTAAATATTTGTCAATCAATTAAAATATTTAATCGCATGATTGTTCATAGTTAATCGTGATTAATCGCAAATTAATTACACATTTATTTTTTTTATCTGTTCTAAATGTACCTTAAAGGGAGATTTATCAACATGGGAGTGGGCAAATATGCTTCTCTATGCAAATGTATGTATATATTTATTATTGAAAATCAATTATCAACACAAAACAATGACAAATATTGTCCAGAAACCCTCACAGGTACTGCATTTAGCATAAAAAATATGCTCAAATCATAACATGGCAAACTGCAGCCCAACAGGCAACAACAGCTGTCAGTGTGTCAGTGTGCTGACTTGACTACGACTTGTCCCCAAACTACATGTGATTATCATAAAGTGGGCATGTCTGTAAAGGGGAGACTTGTGGGTACCCATAGAACACATTTTCATTCACATATCTTGAGGTCAGAGGTCAAGGGACCCCTTTGAAAATGACCATGCCAGTTTTTCCTCCCCAAAATTTAGCGTAAGTTTGGAGCGTTATTTAGCCTCCTTTGCGAGTATGACATGTATGTCGTAAGACACGTTAAAGTGGCTGCTTGTTTTCCTCCGGTCTGTGAAATCTTGCAGATGCCGTTAGGAGCACCGGAGGACACAGAGGCACATGATTTTTTTTAGGTTACCCGTTTCATGTAATACTGTCAGGATATAGTGACCGTTTTATAAAAATAACTTTTTTTAATCATATTTGCTCCAATCTCGCCTACTACAGCTTAAATGTGTTAAAACAAATTTACGTTAACGCCTTATTATCGCTTTAACTTTGACATCCCTAATAAATATAAATATACATTTTAAAAAAAAATCAATAAATGTATATATGGCACACACAGTATATATTTATTGATTTTCTTTTTTTTAATTCAGAGTGTAATAACTTTATTTTAACTTCCAACATTTTCCCAAATCAGTCTAATAAAAATAAATGTATGCAGTGCAAGAGAAGCCCTCCACAGGGCTTGTTAAATAGAATGCCTCATAGAAAATATGAAGTGCCCCGATATTTCAAAATACAATTTTATTTATGGAATACAGCTATTTAGAATTTTAAACGATCAAATCATTTCCTTCCTCTCAACCTTTGGGTTGAGGTTGTAATCAGCCTTAAGTGTTTTGTTTGTCTGAGGACATAAGGTGGGTTGTTGTGAAAGATTTTCCTCTTCCCTCTCTCCTTCCATCTCTGCGGGACAGGAAGTGGAAAGGCTGAGCTCAGAGCTGGTTGGCTGTCGGCAGCACCTGGAGGCGGTCCAAAAGGACGGGAGCCAATGGCAGGCCGAAGCCCTGAGCCTAGCAGAACAGCTGGCAAATGCCCAGCGCCAACTGCACCTCACCAGGTAGTACCTAATCCTATTATACATGCCACCACACTCACACACACACACACACACACACACACACGCACACTCTCTCACACACACACACACACACACACACACACACACACACACACACACACAGCACTCCCCTCTGCCCAGCTCCTGCCCAGCTCAGCCCAGTCCAGTCCAGTTCAGACCAGCACACCAACTGTACCGCACCAGGTAACAGCTAATCCTATTATACAAACCACACACACACAAACACACATGCGCGCCGCTGTGCCATGGTCCCGGTACCAACTGGACCTCACCAGGTCACCTCTAATCCTGTTAAGCATGCCACAACATAATGCAACACACACACACGTATATATATACACACACACAAACACACTGCCCACTCTGTGCCACCAGGCCAGTGCCCAGCCCAGCAACAGCTCCAGCAGAGCCAAAATGGCGCCTGAGCCTTTCTTCTGTCCCTGGCGCACACACACACACACACACACACACACAGACAGAGAAAAGTGCGGCCGATGGTCACTGGACAGCCTGGCCTCAGTGCCACCTGCCAGTTGCCCTGCACCCATTCTCACAACGGGCACTACCGGCTCTCCTCCCTCTTACCTCCATCTTCTCTCTTTCTATTTCTGCATCTTTCTAGCCCATTTTTCACTGCATCACTTCCTCTTTTATTCTTTAACCATCCCACCCATCTATACATTCATCCATCTACCTTTTCTACCTGCAGCTCTTTTGTCTTCACGTCCTTAGCCGCCATACCTTTTATACTTTAAATAATTCCTTTTTGCTTTTCTACTCATCTTCTTTCTCTCCCATTATTCTCTCATCCTCTCCGGCATTCCTCCCTTCTCCTTTCCTTCCATCCGTCCCTCCTGTCATCCGCTGGCTGCTGTTCCCCTTCCACACCATCCACTGCCAGGGCCATGCCAGCCCATGCCAGCCGCCCAGGGCACTCTCTCACCCCCGCTGCCCACAGCCGAGGTGTCTGAGATGGGCACAGATGTGGCGGTGGTGCCCTGTGGTGCTGGAGGCTGCGGGGATGCAAGTTTGTGTAATCTATGAGTGTGTGTCTGTGAGTGTATTTGTGTTTATGTGCCTGTCATCTTGGTGGTGTGTGTGTGTGTGTGTGTGTGTCCACCGCAGCTCCCGGCTTGATCTGTGTTTAAGTGTGTTTGTCTGTCAGCTGGCCAGCGCTAACACACTGCCCGCATGGCGGGCTGTCGTGTGTTTAAGGGATGAGGCAAGGTGTGTGTGTGTGTGTGTGTGCGTGTGCGTGTATTTTGCAGCCAGCTGTGGAGAATGACATGCATATTGATGTGGCAACATGATGACTTTGACCTGTACTAGAGGAGCCACTGGACTAAACCATTTTACTGCCACCGCGTGTGTGGGTGTATGTGCATGAGAGAGTTTATAGTTTTATCTGTCCGCAGATGCATACTAGATGTTTGACAGCTGTTGACTTGGCTGAGCATGTAGCCATTCAAATTCAATTTTGGTCATTAGCAGTGAAAGCCACTTCTGATACTGATTTAATACGGCTATTTCTTTTTTCCTCCAGTAGTGCATGACAAAGCATATTCACGTTCGGTATCACACAATTACATTTAAAGTCATGGTTAAAACTAGAGCTTGTTCTACACAGGTATAACAGTGACGAATTAATACATGTGTTGATGATGTTAAATAGCATGTACTGTACGGGAACATGTTATAAAGACCTACATGTCTGTGTGAGAGCCTCAAATATTGTCACAGGATTGAAGATCACAAAAAATCTGCAGGACTACATTTATTACGGAAATAATTTTGCTTGAAGCTTGGTTTGTATTTAGTTATATGAACCCAAGACACACATTTTTAGTGTATTACCAAGTGTCCGAAGCTGTTCTTTTAAATGTTGTGAAGTACATACGTATATACGATCAGTGCTGCTCAATCAAAATGGTATGTTGTCATACTCTGTTATGACTTAAACTACAAAACAACACAAATTAAATTTACACCTACAGCCAGCTGGACACATTTTGTTGCACTATTAGCCCAAAACCAAAGTGAATCATCCAGTTTGACAAACTGTCACATGTCATAAATAGAGCTGTCAATCGATGGTAATCGATAGAAAATATTTAATCACAAATTAATGGCACTTTTTTTATCTGTTCAAAATGTACCTTACAGAGAAATTTGTCAGGTATTTAATACCTGTGGGTAAATATGCTGCTTTATGCAACTGTGTGTGTATATATGTTTTATTGAAAATCAATTAACACAAAACATTGACAAATATTGTCCAGAAACCCTCACAGGTACTGCATTTAGCATAAAAAAATATGCTCAAATCATAACATGGCAAACTCAAACCCAACAGGCATCAACAGCTGTCAGTGTGTCAGTGTGCTGACTTGACTATGACTCGACCCAAACTGAATGTGATTATCATAAAGTGGGCATGTCTGTAAAGGGGAGACTCGTGGGTACCCATAGAACCCATTTTCATTCACATATCTTGAGGTCAGAGGTCAAGGGACTGCTTTGAAAATGGCCATGCCAGTTTTTCTTCGCCAAAATTTAGCTAAGTTTTCTTTTACCTAGTATGACATGGTTGGTACCAATGGATTCTGTAGGTTTTATATTTTCATATAATACCATTATCTTCACTCTGGCTTTAAAAGTGAGCCTGCTACACTACTAAAATCACAATTTGCGTTAACGCGCTATCACGTTAACTTTGACAGCTCTAGTCATAAATGTTACTTCTGTGCTCTATTATAGTATTTCTGTAATCCTGAACATTCACACCTGCCATTGTAGAGAAGAGCGAGACACAACAATAGTTCAAATATGGGTATAACGGCGTACACTTTATTTTAAGACATTCAGAATTGGGTGAGCAATTACAAACAGATTGAGGGAGAAGTTCAAACCCAGCTTACCTGCTCAGCTCCGCACACCTGACCAATCGATCATGCTTGAAGCAGGAATGAGTGGCGGTGTCAGATTACTTACTTACTTAGTCCTTGTTGTGCCTGGTGGCACATAGGGCAAGGACTAAGGATCTCCATTCATCTCTGTTGCTTGCTTTCTTCTCAATTCTGTTCCAGCTGAATCCTGTCGTCTTCATTTCTCCTTCGATGGTTCGCCTCCAAGTTGTTTTGGGACTCCATCTTTTGCGTTTTCCCTCTGGTGCCCAACGAAATGCCACTTTTGTCATGTCATCAGATGGTTTCCTTAATACATGTCCTAGCCATCTCCATCTTCTTCTTATCAATATTGTTTCCATGTCCAAGCACCCTGTCGTTTTGTGTAGTTCATGGTTTGTAATCTTCCTAGGCCAGAATATCCTCATGATCTTTCTGAAGCGGGTATTGTGAAAACTGGAAAGCTTGCCTATGTCTCTTTCAGTCATTCTCCAGCACTCAGCACCATATAGAAGGACAGATAGTACATAGCTGTTGAATAACTGTATAACTGCGGTGTCAGATAGTTACAGAAATTGTTGGACGCAGCTTCCCACTTCTGACGAAAGATGTGGGCAGAGGGGAATTTAGACGATATTCAACCATCTGACAATGAGCACTTTGGTTGTAGCCTGCTGACGCCTTCAAATACATAATACACATACAAATTACTTTTTTTTAGCTTAAAGGGCCCTGACACACTAAGCCGACGGTCGGCCGTCGGACAGTTTGGGTCGGTGAGCGTCCCATCAGCCTAGTTTTTGCTGTGTACCGCACCGTCGGCTCTCGTCTGCCCGTGTCTGAGTTTTTTTGGCCGATTCAGCACATTGAATCGCCAGCTGAGCTCATCGGTGAGAGAAATCACTCTGATTGACTGTTCAGCTTAAACGAATCAGTGCACGAGAAGAGAAACGGAAGTGAGGAAAGCAGGCCAACGAGTCAAGTCGAGAGGAAAAAACACAGATTTCATCTTCATCTCACCTGATCATTCCAGTAAATATTTTTCACAACAACATGGCCGTCTGGAATGAAGCTAAGTGGTGAGTGAGAGTGGTGTGAAAATGGTCGCTAAACGCCGCTTTGTTTTATGCACGTATCATAACAACGGCTTGTATATCCACCATCCTCGGTCTTCCGGTTTCCCTTTTTGAATGATGAATACAGACTACCACCACCTGCTGGTGTGGAGAGTTATTTCATCTCACGCAGGCGCAGAACGTACGTGCTAACTGGCCGTCGGCTGTAGTCATTGTGGTGTGCTCAAGTGCAACTTTTTTGGCCAAGTCAAAGACGACTTGAGGCGACGAAACTAGTGGCCTTCGTCGCCGCTAGTTCTTTGATGTCGGGTTGGTGTGTCCGGGTCTTTACAGTTCCTGCAGGTCATCATTGTGTCACGTTTGATGTTATGCTCATCATTACGCTTAGCACTGTGAATACCAAGACAGGAGCTCAGGAGCAAAAGTTCTGCTGAGGACACACTGAGGATTTTAGTTTCTATTCTCATCACTCACAGTTAAGCTGTCCAGCAGGCTTGTTCTCCCAAACTGGCTGTTTTCTTAGAAGCCCATAAAGTCTTTCCATCCATCCATTGATCCATCCATGTCTGTTGATACAACATCAGAGTTTTTAAAGACGGGGTTGCAAAGTATCTTTGAGATACCTGCAGGTGAAGGACGGAATCTAACAAAACAGGAAAACAGGAATGTTTTGGAGCAGCGTAGAAAGCATGCATCAAACGCAGATACGCATACACACACACACAAATCCACATATCACGTACACACCTGCTGAGGTTTGGTCACAGCCTTTGTCTGTCCTCAGGACCTGTTTTTTTTTTTTTTTCCTTTTTAGTTTTCCCTTTTTTCCCTCACTTGTCATGTCTTTTTTTTCTCATGCTGTTCCAAACTAAACAAATAAACCCCAAGCGGTCGTCCCCCTCTCTCTACCTCTGTCTCTTTCTGTCTGTCTGTGGGCCTTCTGGGGTTATGCAGAACTCCATGTAGTTCATTCGTAGTCATGCCTCTGTTTGTCCTCTCTTGTTGTTCACGACAGAGCCGTGCACAAGTCTTTGTAGCTGCGGTGGGCTGGTTTGTGCGACAGTGTTTGTGTGAGAGTAAGAGTGTGAGATTCACAGTAGCGGGGCTGGAAGGCATTTGTACGACCAGCCTTGGAAGGCAGCTCTTTGATTCTCTCCCTGCAACTTGCTTGCTCCCCTCTTTCATTCTGTCCTCCTCCTCGTGGCCCAAATGATCACAGCCCGTCTTCAAACAGGGGACATGAAGCACAGACAGCCTCTGTTTGATTACTGATAGCCCTACCTTCCTTTCTGATAAACACATACGTATGCACACACACACAGACACACACACACGCATATTTGTTTGTACAACTGCATGCCTGTAAATGTGCACACTGATACGCACATCAGTCGAATCCACATGCCTGTACACACAGACTCACACACACAGATGCATGCACGCATCCGGGGGTCCCACGGCGGCTGGTGCGCTGCGCTGCGCTCCAGGATTGGATCATCAGCCAGCTGTGAGTTGGACAGCCCAGGATCTGTCCTAATCCCCGCCACTCTGTTCACATCGCCTCACACACACACACACACAAACACACTCCAGTCCCAGCCCCAGCCCAGCAGAGGGCTTTACTAAGTTTGTTTTGTTTGTTTGCTCCTGTCTTTCTTCACTTTTTCTTTCTTTTCTTCTTTCCTTGTCTCCATCCGGCCTCGTCTCTCCCTGTGTTGTGATCACAGATCCCAAAGGCCACAATGAAAACTGCCCAGCATAACTTCTGTTTCAGCACACGCCAGATAGGCATGAATGTGGATAGTTGTGTGTTTGCACGCGTTATTGTATCCGTGGTTGTTGAGACCTGTTTGCCTGCTTTGTGCTTTGGACGAGTCGAAAGTCTGCGAGGCCCCAAATCTTCCCCCCAGTTTTGTTATCCCCATGAAATCAAGCATCAATGTTCATGAGGGTGCTTGCTTGGAGCTGTAGATGGACGTGGAGCTGAAATAACTTCAGTGAATAAGTTTACTTGCTGTCACTTTCTCACCTAGAACTTGTGACTATGGATTCCTGGGTCAGGAAAAGTCTGGTCATGGCTATTCATATAATTTGATCTGCGGCTGTTTATCATGAAAAGAAAGGAGCAGAGCTTTCAGCTAAAAATCTCCTGGTAGAAGCGGTGTCACGATTTTTGATTCTAAATCAAAATTCTAAATTGAAACAAGCTTTTGATTTTGACCTTCGAAATCATAAGCTGGATCTGCAATTGTCCCAGTATTTTTTGGCTGGACTGCAGAGGGCCAGCCCCACAACGTAAGAAGTTAAACGATTGGTTGGCCGAGTGTTGGAGTTTCCTCATTGGCCGTTGCTCTTTCAAAATAAAAATGTGGGGAACAGTCGTTTATGCAAATGAGCCGACGCGTCCGGCTCGCGAAACTTGGATCAAGCTGTCAAACTAGGTGATCTAGTTCTAGCATAAAACAAGATTCAGCAGTGGCATCGCCTATTTCTCGCTTAAAAGCGTCCCCTAGTGTCCTCGTCAGACCAGGTGGATATACGCCGCTGGATTTAACATTATAGACATGTACACTGATTATTTGTATAACAATTTAGCCACAAATTCACAGACTGACTCAACACCGTCCAGCCATATACTCTGTTTTGACTGAGTCTTGTTTTTTCTTTCCACCCCCGCCTACTTGCGAGCATCTGAAGAAAAAAAAAAACCCACAACACTTCAAAGTTGTCACAGCGTATCTGCATTTTTCGAGACACCATATCCACTGCCGGAGTCGGAGATGACGGAGAATCAACAGAGCTGGAAAATCCGTTTCCCTCCTGAAGTCACCGGTGTGGCGCCCCAGCGTGCCCGACCGCCCAGTGCTTTGGCGGCACTCACTCACCTGCTTGTTGTTTCAGCTGCTGCTGTTCTTGGTGTGTCTTGGGTTTCTCCAGCCTGAACTGATCTAGTGTCTCTTTTTAGTTTTTGTGTTTAACAGTTTGTTCCCAGTTGACTGATGAAATAAGTCATTGTCATTACATTTTGAATAAATAATTTAAATTTGACCACATGGCCTTAGATTGGTACATTCCCCCCAAAATATGGTGTTTATATCACACTTGAAACCATGCAGCCATCTTTTTAAAGAAGAATTTGAAAATTTAAATGTCAGGGCATAACACCAGTGATCTGTTGATCTTTACGAATCAAGACTCCATAGTCTAACAATGGCATAGCCGTCAGTGCTGAAAAAAAAAAGGAAAATCAAATCAAATCTTGACCTTTTAACCTGCATCTTGACAGAAGGTCATGGAGTGACCTGCAGTGGCTTCAATCTAAGAACTTGCTGGTGGACACCAGCGGTGGAGGAAGCTGTGAGCTGAAGAAGGCCTTTTGGGCTTGGTTAGCTCAGGGCACTGAAGCTTTTGTGGCCTTTGAAGCAAAACCTGAAGTGTGGAAGGAGCGCGGGGAGGCAACGGAGAACAAAGACCGTTAGATGACTCAGGAAACACTGGTTGCACATTTTCATTTAGGTGCACCAGCACATAATTTAGGTGAACCCAAAAAAATGTCCCCGCGCATTTTGCCGCCGCAATAGTGCTTTTTAAGTGTTTTATCAGTTCCCATAGGCCTACACTATGGATGTCACAATACTAGGAAGTTAGTAGTCGATAACAATACCAGTGAAATTCCATGATTCTTGATACCAATTTGATACCACAGTAAAAAACAACAGTAAAATAAGAAATCCCATGTACTTCAGCCAACCTCCTTTATTACCGTTTGCATTCTGGTTTTTGTTAGGAAGTTAAATGGGTCCTATTTCCCTCTCTATTATCCATTTTCTATTGCTGTTAAAACATCTCCTTCAAACAACTGGATTTATTCAAGTTTCTCGCCAAAACTATTACTTTTTTTACTGAAACCTGAACGAGTCATAAGGTAAATCAATGGCACCTCCCGTAGCTATCGATACCGATGCTCTACCGATTTCAACATGGATTTGTTGTTCACAGTGTAGCATTATCGGGGGAAAAAATAGGATGCATCTACTGGACACGTCGATAGTGAGTTTACTGCGTCCCAAACAGTCTACCTACGGTTCCGTCAGGTATCAACATCTTTACATATTACGTTGATACAAGAGTAGCGTAGCGTAATCTGTGCGTTGTGAGTGTGTGGTCGAGTGACGAGAGAGAGATGCGCTCAGAGCAGATCAGCTGTTTGGTGATCATCGAAGCAGAGAAGAAATTATACGGTAAAGTTGTCTCGTGTACAGCAGTGTCACACGCACACGCACACACACACACACACACACACACACACACACACACACACACACACACACACACACACACACACACACACCTTTTGCCCTCCCCATTGTGAAATCAATCTGGCGCCTCTGATCAGTATTAGGCATTTTACGGGGACCGGGGAGACAGGTGGTGGGGCAGTTACCTCTGCCGATGATGTCGGTCTGGGCTGGGCCGTTCAGGACTGGGGAGACAGGTGTAACGGGCATCGCAGCATTTTTCTTGATAGTTCTCTTCATTTTGAATTACCGGTATGTTTTATGGTTGTGATGTCACTCTAGGAGGAGTACAAGGCGAGGCAAATTTGTGATATTGGGCTATATAAATATAATTGACATGACTATTATTAGGTGGTAGTAACACTTTGAGGAACTCTTGAACCTACCTGGGGTGGAGAAGTCTGGAGAATAAGGGACAGCTTTGCCCATCTCTCTGGCGGAGATCATTAAAGCCCAGCAGCGGCAAGGTTGGGGAGCTTAGACACCTCTACTCCTGCAAATTGCAAGAAGCCAGTTGAGGCGGTATAGGCATGTGATCAAGATGCCTCCCTGTGGAGGTATTCAGGGTCATGTCCAGCTGGGCACCAGGGCAAATCTAGAGCATGTTTGAGGGATTATATGTCCCACCTGTCCTGAAGAGTTGAGGTGTCAGAGGTGCAACCACTACTGAGTAAAAATGGAGCCAACTCTTATAGAAAATGTTACGAGATGAGGGATAATGTACATTCATCAATCTTGACAAAAGCAGAAGGTGAAAAAGACAGGCAAGCAGGTAGAGGAGCTAGAAGGGGAGACAGAAAAGCGTGTTCTGTGTTTTAAGGCCTCGTTCTCCTTTCTGTGACCCTGAAATCAGAAGGCGGATGCTGAGAGGCGGATAGATAAAAATCTCCAGACCCACCGCTGCGACTCTTATACACAAAGTTCCCCAAACTCTATTAAATATGTCACGCTGCTGCTCTCTCTCTCTCTCCCTCTACCTAAACCTAGTTCTGTCCTCTTTTTTTCCCCCTACCCTCAGTTGTAGATCGTGATAGCGAGGTCTGGAAAGGCGGCGAACAGAACTGCGTGTGTGTGTGAGGGCGGAGAAGTGTAAATGAGGAAGGTGAGGCAGCAGATGCCGCGTCCCGCCAGAGGCTCGCTTTGAGCAGCGAGTGAAATCTGGGCGCGACAAAACTGCTGCAAACCAACTCGGCGGGAGGCCCTTGTCCAATCACGGCCCGGAATAAAAGGGCCGGGGCGCCACGCGGGCTGCAGTCGCTCAGGAGAGGCGGGGGCCGTAATGAACCTTCAAGCGCTGCCAGCGAGCGCACACACACACACACACACACACTTGAGCACAGCATCTTTCTTTCTACCTGGCATTAACAGTGCCTAACCACTGTCACCACACACATGCACACACACACAACCTCTACAGCAACTGTGTGCGTGACTGTGTGTGTTGACTCGTTTGCGAGCGTGCGATTAGTCTGCGCGCGCACGCCTTTGTGCGAATGTTAAGTGTTGATACCTTCGGGCTACACCTGTGTCTATGAAGTTTGATGTGTGTGTCTCTGTGTGACAGCAGCGGGGCAGTGCCAGGTATGCGGCTCGCTGTGTGTTTGCGTGCATTTGCGTGTGTGTTTGCGTGTGTGTGTGCTTGTCTGGTCGGCAGCCATGTTGTTGGGTAGCAGATGGCACCATGGTTGGCAGGGGAGGGGCTGCTTAGCACAACTAATCAGACAGTTACGGATAGGGCAGCTGGGAGGGCCGTTGGCCAGCCGTGTGTGTGTGTGTGTGTGTGTGTGTGTGTGTGTGTGTGTGTGCATGTGTGTGTGTGTGTGTGTGTGTGTGTGTGTGTGTGTGTGTGTGTGTGTGTGTGTGTGTGTGTGTGTGTGTGTGTGTGTGTGTGTGTGTGTGCGTATCAGAGAGTGCCATGATGTTGACAGTGGTGGGCCCGTTGGCCTGGTGACGAGACCTTGCCGCGTTCTTCTCTCCTCGCTGTCGGAGTGCCCTCTCTGCCATCCTGCCTTCTCACCTCTC
This sequence comes from Sebastes umbrosus, assembly GCF_015220745.1. Classification (NCBI taxonomy): domain Eukaryota; kingdom Metazoa; phylum Chordata; class Actinopteri; order Perciformes; family Sebastidae; genus Sebastes; species Sebastes umbrosus. Next base: position 30,916,872 of record NC_051278.1, on the reverse strand, counting down.
TCTCTCTTGCACTCTCGTCGTCTCCCTCGCTCAATCTGTTGAGACCTACTTAGTCTTTTATCTTTCTTGCAGCTTCTTTGACTCTTCCATCTCCTTTTGTCTTTCTGTCACACTGTCTCACTCCGCTACATCATTCTTTCTCTGGTCTTTCATTTTAAGTTCATCTGTGTTCATTTACTTGATGTGTCGGCAAAATGGAAGTCGTTTTAATACAGTTTAAAAATGCGGACTCTTGAGCAGGAACATTTCTTATATCCTTAAACCTTAAACTTATCTTCTTTTCATCACCTTGTGTGTCATCACCTTTCAATGTTGCACACACATTGACACTGATGAAAAAAGGTCTGTTGTGTGTATGATGCTTAAAAAAACAAAGGACAACACAATAAAGCCACAGACTTATTCTGCTGCAACCCTTGATCCAAACAAATGTTCCCTCTCATTGTTTACACCCCCCTGCATATGAATCCCGTCTTCCACTATCACTTCCACCCTATGGTAGTGTGTCTAGTGTTGCAGAAAGTACATGTGGCATAAGACATCTGAAAGATAGGTCTAAATCAGGGCCGTCGAAGATAACGCCATAATAACGTGTGAATGCAAATTTGTTTTAACGCCACTAATTTCTTTAACGCATTAACGCAACTTGTGATTTCAGAGGTTGCAGCGGACTCAGTTTTTAAGCTAGAGTGAAGGTACTGGCACCATATGAAACTGGACAACCTATTGGTACCAACCATGTCATGCTGGCTTGTCATGAAGGAGGCTAAATAGCGCTTCAAACTTATGCTAAATTCTGGTGAGGAAAAAACTGTCATGGCCATTTTCAAAGGGGTCCCTTGACCTCTGACCTCAAGATATGTGAATGTAAATGGGTTCTATGGGTACCCACGAGTCTCCCCTTTACAGACATGCCCACTTCATGATAATCACATGCAGTTTTGGGGCAAGTCATAGTCAAGTCAGCACACTGACACACTGACAGCTGTTGTTGCCTGTTGGGCTGCAGTTTGCCATGTTATGATTTGAGCATATTGTTTTATGCTAAATGCAGTACCTGTGAGGATTTCTGGACAATATTTGTCATTGTTTTGTGTTGATAATTGATTTCCAATAATAAATGTATGTATACATTTGTATAAAGCAGCATATTTGCCCACTCCCATGTTGATAAGAGTATTACAAATTTGACAAATCTCCCTTTAAGGTACATTTTGAACAGATAAAAAATATGCTATTAATTTGTGATTAATTGCGATTAAGTATGGACAATCATGCGATTAATCATTAAATATTTGAATTGATTGACAGCCCTGCTCGTTGTCAATGCCGTGACTCTTGTAGCCAATGCAGCTGCGTAGCTTCTCCAATTGACCTTCAGCACTAAGCATTGTATGCAACATCAGTACTTTCTACCAAGAGGTTCATGATTTCTGAAAAAAGACCAAAATTTCAAATTCTTACTTCAGTTTGAGTGCTAGGATTACATTTGATATTAATTTAATCCGACTAGATTATTATCACCACTATTCCCACATGCAGGCCAAGTATTAAAAGTAGATAGCTGCTAGGAGACAAGTTTACTTTATCTCGCCACTTTTTTGCAGAAGATAAATGAGCCCCTGTAAGCATGCCTCGCTAACTCTAACTCTGGAATTGCATGAACTCATTTGCGCTAGAAATATCATAAAGGTCAAGATGTAGATGCTATAAATTCAGCAGTGGAAAATCCCCCCACGATAAGTACCAGAATTATTAAGAAGAGCTGTAATCTGTCCATCCTGCGGGGCTGGGAATGGATAGAATAGACAGATCGCTGACTGGGAGACCTCAGGCAAGATGGAGGCAAATCTGTCGGCTACAACTGTTGTCACCCCAGCCAAGTGTGCCCTGGGACACTGGCCTACATACAGACACTACTGCTGGAGGACAGAGAACCAACCAGCCCTCCGCCATCCATCCACCATCCACTCTTCACCTCACTTATGCTCATCTTTTCTTGCCTCTCATGGAGTAAAAAGCCACCGCTTCAAAATGATACCTGATGGTTTTGGAATATCTTGAAATCCAACTGGAAAGTGTTCAGGAATACCTGTGTGTTTGTTGAAAGTTTAGTTTAGCATCAGTTTCATTTTAGAGGACTGCGCTGCTTGTTAGTGTATTGTGAGTATGGCGTGTCATATGGATCTTATGCATCCTAAATGAACTGTGAATCTGTGTGTGTATCAGTCAGTCATCTGGTCAACCTTGTGCCTCCACACCCCCCTGCTGTGAGAGTGGCACCATCAGTGACTCTACACTGTGCCCGCTGCCCAGTAGGCACAGCTTTCATCCAACATGACAGAACCTCTCTCTGCGCTTCCTTTCCCCTCATTCCTCTCTTTTACCTCTGTCACTCCCTTTGTCCTGATTGATCGAAGCTTTCATCTTTCCATCCTCTTCATGTTTGTCCTTCATATAGCTGCTCTTTTTTTTTCTTTCTCTTGCCTTCAATCCATCCCTTTCTTTCCGTCACCCTTTGTGGGCACAGCAGTGCCAAGCAGTGCCTCGTAGGTAGCAGGGCAATGCCCCATCAGCAGATTGTATCGGGACGTGATCACAAAGACAGGAGCAAGAGATAATAGGGAGGAGGATAAGATAGGTTCAAAGCATAGACCGTATATAAGAAGTGGACGTTGTCACCGTGACGTCATCCATTGGTTTGTGGACTGCCGCTTTTAAAGGTCCAGTGTGTAGGATCTGGCGGTATCTAGCGGTGAGGTGAGGAGATTGCATCCAACTGAAGCCTCTCTCGTGTGCCAAGCGTGTTGGAGAGCTATACGGTGGCCGACGCGAAGGTCCTCTTTAGAGCCATTTGGAGCAGAGCCAGTGCTTAGAGTGTGTGTGTGTATGTGGAAAGTGAGTGGTGAAGCAAGAGAGAGAGAGAACGAGTAACGTTATCGACTCCGGCCCAAGCAGGAAAAGTCAACAGAGTTTGGTTTTTCCATTCCGGGCTACTGTAGAAACATGGTGGAGCAACATGGCGCACTCCGTGGAGAGGACCCGCTCTCTATGTAGATATAAATGGCTCATTCTAAAGTAACAAAAACACAAACATTCTTATTATCAGGTGATTATACACTAAAGAAAACATACTTATTAATATTACATTCCATTTCTGCCAATGGATCCCCCTTAATTGTCACACATTGGTCCTTTAAGCCTCGAGTTTGGCATTTTGTTGGTCGCCATCTTGGTATTTGTCTGTCGCCATGCTGTTTTTTTGGAACCAGACATGACACAAGAGGGTGGAGCTAAGTACAACCGAACTCTGAATAAGACATTTTCAGGCGACAACAATGTTACAATTAACTTTCATGATCTGAGAACACACTGTGAAAGAGTTAAAGTTCTAAGACGAAAACACGGACAACTCCCAGACCGGACAACGGTGTGGTAGCGACCTGTCAATCACAAGATAGCCCCGCCCTAAAGCATCCCCTGCTTTATGGTCTATCTGACTCTAAATGGGACCATAATTTACTAAACTTTACTGTATTGAAGAAGACTTGAAACTAGTGATTGAGACCATAAACTCATGTTTACAATGTTTACTGAGGTAATAAATCAAGTGACAAGCAGGCTCATTTTCTCATAGACTTCTATACTATCAGACTTCTTTTTGCAACCAGAGGAGTCGCCCCCTGCTGGCTATTAGAAAGAATGCAAGTTTAAGGCTCTTCAGCATTGGCTTCTCTTTTCAGAACCGGAGGTTGCCCGCTGGTTCAAAGTGGTAGCTGAGTGGATGATACAGAAGGAGAAATACTGGAAGGGGAGAGAGTGGCGATGAGTTAAGGAGGGTGTTGTATAATGGGAGAAGAAAATAATACTTTATTTAAATTAGGGCTGTCAATCGATTAAAATATTTAATCGCGATTAATCGCATGATTGTCCTTAGTTGATCACAAATAAACCGCACATTTTTTATCTGTTCAAAATGTACCTTAAAAGGAGATTTGTCAAGTATTTAATACTCTTATCACCATGGGAGTGGATAAATATGATGCTGTATGTATATATTTATTATTGGAAATCAATTAACAACACAAAACAATGACAAATATTGTCCAGAAACCCTCACAGGTACTGCATTTAGCATAAAAAATATGCTCAAATCATAACATGGTAAACTGCAGCCCAACAGGCAACACCAGCTGTCAGTGTGTCAGTGTGCTGACTTGACTATGACTTGCCCCAAACTGCATGTGATTATCATAAAGTGGGCATGTCTATAAAGGGGAGACTCGTGGGTACCCATAGAACCCATTTACATTGACATATCTGGAGGTCAGAGGTCAGGTTGGAGCGTTATTTAACATCCTTTGCGACAAGCTATTATGACATGGTTGGTACCAAAGGTTTCCTCAGGTTTTCCTAGTTTCATATGATGCCAGTATCTTCTCTGAGCACACTACAACCTAAAAATCACAAGTTGCGTTAATGCGTTAAAGAAATGAGTGGCGGTAAAGCAAATTTGCATTATTATGGCGTTAACTTTGAAAGCCCTATTTAAAATCAATCAAAGTTGCTCCATTGGCCCAAGTTACATTGAGGTTGTATGTATGACATCTGAAAAAAACCTCCAAGAAAATAAATAATTGCAGACAGAGATCAGTATTTTTTTAATGGTTGACATATACATGCATTCTCATATAATACATTGAAATAAGAATGAATGTTGATTGTGTTTTGTTTATGGTGTAAAGATCACCGTAAGAAGTCCTAAAATGAAAGGCAATCCACATAGGTTGTGATTTTTTTTTTTTTTTTTATATATAAAAAATATTTTCAAAGAGATGAACATACTTCAAAAGGTGTTGCTGCATTGCCATCTACAGCTTTTGTTTATATCCATGCACATGGTGAAAATGCGAAAAAGCTATATTTATGCATACCGATGCGCTCCTCGTTCCAAACAAAGTGCTGTGTGCACCAGGTTGAAAGACACATTTACACGACCCTGACGGTAGCGCTGTTCAGTGCAGTCTGTTAGTGAGGAGATATAAGCAAAGACACAGGCGATTAAGAAGGGAGAGGATGACACTCAGGCTGGAAATGGAAAGAAGGGCAAATAGATAAAGGTAGATGAGAATGAAAGAGAAGAGGACATATGGAAGTTGTGGGGAGAGGAGGAGCGTACATAGGAAGTTTAAATGTAGAGAGAAGTGGGTGGATGGCACAGAGGAGGCAAAGGGGAGCAGAGGAAAAAAAGCAGCGAGGCTGGCGTTGGGTGTGTATATGAAGGCAGCACCGGATGGGCACAGGCCCCCCTACAGTTCCATCTCCAGCCCCAGTCCCCCCCACTGAGTTTAAAAAAGCCTCTCTTTGTTTTCCACCTCAATGGCCGCCTCTCCCTCACTAGGCATGTGATCTAATGGCCCAGGAGCGAGGGGAGGAGAGGAGTTTGCAGAGGGTGAAGGAAGTAAGAGGATAATAGAAGAAGATTACTTGGTTGGGTAATGAGAGAGAGATGTTACTTCCTGCCAGTTGCCCTCAAGCTTCTAACCGGGGTGCGACGGGGGTGAGGGGCGTTTGAACGACACCAGGTATGTCTCAGGTGTGAAGTGAATTCCAACACAGGTGGAATGGAGCTCACACCGGAGAGATCGCTCCATGTGGCACACACTTTTAGTTTGGACACCTTTCTCTCTCTCACTGCTCTGTGTAGCTTTCCTCATCTGAAACTTTCTCTGTCATCTCTCATTTTCTTTTGTCTTTAAGAATATTTATGAGCATTGCGATTAGAAATGTAGATTGTAAACATGATAACTTTTTTCTCTTATTTGGTTATTTTTTTCTTCTCTTATCCTACATTTATAACAAGTAGGTTTGTCAAAGTTAACGCGATAATACCGCGTTAACGCAAATTAGTTTAAACGCTACTAAATACTTTAACAGGTTTTGTGTATTTTATTGATTTCCAATAATAAATATATACATACTAGGGCTGTCAATTGATTAAAATATTTAATCACGATTAATTGCAAATTAATCACACATTTTTTATCTGTTCTAAATGTACCTTAAAGGGAGATGTGTATTTATACATAATATAAGCATTTTTTATGCTAAATGCAGTACCTGTGAGGGTTTCTGGACAATATTTGTCATTGTTTTGTGTTATTAATTGATTTCCAATAATAAATATAGACATACATTTGCATAAAGCAAGCATATTTGCCCACTCCCATGTTGATAAGAGTATTAAAATCTCCCTTTAAGGTACATTTTGAACAGATAAAAAATGTGCGATTAACTTGCGATTAATCATGATTAACTATGGACAATCATGGGAATAATCGCAATTAAATATTTTAATCAATTGACAGCCCTAATAACAATATATTTAACATTAAGTAAGCGAATGTACAACGAGCTGGTCATTGTTGTGAAATAAACCCGACAGGGCGATGCGAGACCTTCGCATCGCCCTGTCGGGTTTATTTCGCAACAATGACCGGCTCGCTATACATTGTCCCGCTTATTACACGGCTGCTTAAATCAATAATTTGACACAAAAATGGTCCTGCCAGAGTCCGACATCAGAACTGCGCCCATAACAACGGTCTGTTATGCATAGCAACCGTCTGCTATTAAGAAATAACAGACCGTAGACCGCTGTGATAGACCAATCAGAATTGAGTGTTCAATAAAGCCGTGTAATAATATAATATAACATGTATTATTCACCTCATCACGTGTGATTATAAGTAACTTGAAGCTGGTATCCTGATTGAAATAATTAATTTTAGCCAATCATTTACCTTCATCTGAAATTGATTCGACCCCTCAGCCCTGCCACATATGCTAGACACAACTATTTCTGTAGAGTCCTGGGTTTCTGGATTGGGTCAGTATGGGAGCATATTGTGCGTATGCTGTGTGTTTATTTTTAAAATCACAGATGCCCGCGCTGCCAGTCCGCCCTTCCTGTGTTAAGACCATCAGTCGTCTGTGCCAATTAAGACTTTTAAACTTCTCTCGCTCTGTTTTGTGAGCAGATAGAGGATGACAGAGGCCAATCAGCAGCTAATTAATCTAGAGCTGGGTTTTTTCTCTGAGGGAATGTGCGCTGTAACGGCAAATGTTTGTTTCTGCGAGGGTCGTGCATTCGTAGCTGTCTGTGTGTGTGTTTTTATTCACGGGCACGAGAGAGTGAAAGATTTAATTTGTGCATATTTCAAGAGAGTTAATGTCCATACTGATGCGCGTGTGTGTGTGTGTGTGTGTGTGTGTGTGTGTGTGTGTGTGTGTTGGAGGGGGAGGGCAAATTTAATTTTTTTTGCTAATTTAACAGTTGCAGTTTTTTGTTTTTCGGGCACGATTGGCTCGCCGCTGACCTTGGTGGCAGCGGGGGGGCTTTAGCGCTCCTTGAAGAAGAAAAGAGGCTTGGGCCGCCCGCTGTAAACAAAGTTGACTTGCCGACAGATGGATTGAATGACAGAGAGGCTAACTGAGCCAGGAACGGGCCTGGCAGCATCGCACTGAGCAGAGAGAGAGGGAGGGAGGGAGAGAGAGAGCGAGAGAAAGAGAGAGAGAGATAAAGGGGGGGGGAGAAGAGAGAAGAGGTGGCCAACAGGAGAGGAGGTGTGAACAGGTGCAGGGCCGCTGAAGGAAGAACCAGCAGATGGAGAGAGACACAGCCAGTTTAGTTACAGGAAAAAAAAGGGTGGGAGGGAAAAGAGGAGGGAGGAGGGAGCGATGGAAACAGCAGAAAAAGAAAAAAAGGATCGGAGCAGAGATGCGAACGCTGTGGACGGATAGATGGACAGAGAGATGGAAAGATGGGCTGGGCACAGAGTGAAGGAGCGGCGAGGCTGCATCAGGCCGCCTCTGTGTCGGTTTCATAAAGTAGAGTAGCGAGATGAGAGGAGGAAGAAAAATGCAGGAGCAGAGTGATTGACTCGCGTCACCCCGAGGTTTAATAAAAATGTGCTAAAACACATTGAGGTACAGGTGAGAGAAAAATTGTGAGACACCGTGTGCGGTCTGCCACACGAAAACAATTCCGATGTTTATTGTACGCCGCATCAATGATACGCAGCGCAGCAAATGTTCAATATGTCACTTTATTTTCTCTGCGGTGCACTCATCCTTTGTTGGCAGTATATCGGTTAGATAGGCCTACACAAGGCCCCCGTCTCACCGTCTCTCAGTCACACACACACACACACACACAAACAGGCCCACTCACACATTAGTAGAAATCATCTTTGTAGTTCCGCGTATCAAACTGTTGAATATTAATGCCGTCTGATTGATGCAGTCTATCATGAATAGCTGCGGATCCACTGGAATTTCTCCACAAAAAATGATTCATCACGAGTGTCACCATTTTGAGCAAATAGTTAACAGTTGTAATTTTATAGTACAGCATCATCAGTGCATTTCAGGTCTCAGCAGATAATTGTTTGAGCTGCAGGTGCATCAGTTTAAATAACACATTTGAATGGAAATGTAATGGATTTTTTTTTTTTTTAATCTAGGTATATATTTAAAGATATCAATTTAATTTCAAAGGTATCTTGAAAGTACAATTCAGAGATCATTCATTTTCTGTTTTACTGTTAAATACATCTGAGTTACAGTCTAAGATATGACAGGTAAAACACAAATCTGACTCATTTAAGTTTTTTGATAATATTTCAGACGTCTGGAAAATTACCACGAGTATAGCTATTAATACAGCTGGTCCTCTGTGACAGAAATAATAGCATTCTATCCACTCGTCCTCTTGATTCTCCATCTCAATTAATCACAATTGCATGATTGTCCACAGTTAAGTTAATCACACATTTTTTTCATCTGTTCAAAATTAACCTTAAAGGGAGATTTGTCAAGTATTCAATACTCTTATCAACATGGGAGTGGACAAATATGCTGCTTTATGCAAACGTATGTATATATTTATTATTGGAAATCAATTAACAACACAAAACAATGACAAATATTGTCCAGAAACCCTCACAGGTACTGCATTTAGCATAAAAAATATGCTCAAATCATAACATGGTAAACTGCAGCCCAACAGGCAACAACAACTGTCAGTGTGTCAGTGTGCTGACTTGACTATGACTTTCCCCAAAACTGCATGTGATTATCATAAAGTGGGCATGTCTGTAAAGGGGAGACTTGTGGGTACACATAGAACCCATTTACATACACATATCTGGAGGTCAGAGGTCAAGGGACCCATTTGAAAATGGCCATGCCAGTTTTTCCTCGACAAAATTTGGGGCAGGTTTGGAGTGTTATTTAGTGACCTTCGGGACAAGCTAGTATGACATGGTTGGTACCGATGGATTCCTTAAGTTTTCTAGTTTCATATGATACCAGCATCTTCACTTTAAAACTGAGCACTGAGCTACAACCTAAACATCACAAGTTACATTAATGCATTAAAGAAATTAGTGGCGTTCAAACGAATGATGTTAACTTTGACAGCCCTAATTTAAAGGTATCAATTTAATTTCAAAGGGATTTTACAACGACAATTCAGAAATCATTATTTTTCTATTTTTGTTGATACTGTTAAGTAGAGGTAATATACAAAGCTGTAATGTCTGATTTTGAAAGCTACATTTAAAACCACACTCTTTTAAATGTTTTGATGATATTTCAGATGTATGGAAAATTGCCATGGGTAGAGCTATTAATACAGATGGTCCTCTGTGACAGAAATAGCAATACTCTATCTCTGATTCTCCATCTCCTCCTCAACAACTCTTTGTTGCGAACAACGCCGGTGTGTTTAAATCTTTGTTTGCGTTCACAATCTGTTCACCTGTATGTTCATTTCACACCTCTTGTTTTGCAACACAGGAACGCCTCTAGGCATACATATGAATATGCATTGATTTGAGGGATTGTTCTCTTTAGTTTTCCATTAGTTTTATGTATGTAATTGTTCTACAATATTTGTTTTTACCTCTGCTTTTGGTAACTGAACGCTTCCAAGAAGTAACTCAAGTTTGAGAGCTTCATCAATCATGTTGAGGTTTCTTAGTTATTTGAAAATTACAACAAAATATAGTCACATTTTGGTAATTCACATCTACACAAATGTTTGTCCTTATTATTTGTGTGTGTTTGTATACTGTGTGGCTTGACTTTGTGTGACTGTGTATCTGGGTGATATTGTGTTTATTGGAGAGAGTATAGTCCCTTTTACTTTAGTCCAAACAGCGGTCAGTGGTGTCTGGCGTTGGCAAATGTCTCCAATTCCTCCAAGTCCACCGTCTGACTCCAATTTGTGCTCGTTCTCTGATAAACCGCGGCATTTGGTGGTTCTGGCGTGGGATGCCGGCTGCACCATGGGGTGCTGCAAACTCCGTGCTTGGTCAGGCCCTGGCACCCCACATCTAATGGGCAACAGCTTGAATAGTGCCCACTTAGGCAGGCAGTGCAGACTGGGCCCCCTCTTCTTCCTCGCCGCTCCAGCCAGCTAGCCAGCCAGCCACCGCCTCTGCCACCTCCCACTTACCCAGCAGCCACTGTACCTGGCCGCAGCCCCAGAGCTATTCCAGCCTACCTTAGGCCCCTGGCCCATGCCGCTCTCGCCATACTTATCAAGCTGTCCTACAGTGCACCAGGCCAGGCATATACAAACAGGCCCAGCTATCCGCTAACTGAACATTCAGTCTATTGCCTCCTAGGCCCAAACAAGAGTTCCTGCCACAGGCAGCAACCCAGAGCCCATTCACCAATTAGCTGGAAGGCAGATTATTGTCCAGGGAGAATTATCCAGCTCCAGCCCCACATATCCAGCCTCTGCTCTACCCATCGCCCTTAACGCTTGCTCCAGGGCTTGGCTCTCTACTGACATCTCGCCTTCGCTTTCTCTTTTTTAATGCTTTAATTTGACAGTGCTCACCAGCAGCCATTTTGTGACAGTGCTTTTAAAGTAAACGTGTTGCATTTGATTGGGGATACAAAATGGCGCAGGGGAAAGAACCTCATAACTAATGCCGGGTACACACTACAACAGAATCAAACTGATTTCAGAACCGATTCCCCCCCTCTCCGAACAATGGTCAGCAAAGCCCCGATGGTTCTAAAGATTTTCTTTCCAGATATTCCTGTTGTGTGTTGTGTTCACCGATCGGCTCGGAAGTCCATCCTGGCCGCAACGATTTAAAATCGCAACTATTCAAATTAATTTCAATTACAATTACAATGGGATGTCCTGTTGTGTGCAGGGAACCCCGAGGACAACCGATGACGCAGTCACGTGGGAACGATCGATAACCAATCGAGAACTAAGCTGACCAAAGCGGAAGGACAATCACCGCCGCCATGGCGGCCGCGGCTAATGCATGAGCTAATGCATGAGCTAATGCATGAGCTAATGTAAAACGCGTAGCATAAAGTAGTAGTAAGATGGAGCTCAGAAATGGAGGACCAACTAGTTGATTTGTGGCAGCAACACGAACATCTTTCGTAAATTTTCAGTACAAAGTAGTGCAAAGACTTACATCGATCTAAAAACTAACATCGCTAATTCTTCCTGCCCGACGTCCATCATGTTTGTTTACACTAAAGTCACGGTTTATCGCAAGAAATTTTGCAAAATTTGAATGGAATGAATGGATTCTGTTAGTGTGTGGTGGGCTGTTTTGGCCAAATCGTTGCTCACCACACACTGTAGGAACAAAACAGTTATATATAACAGAACGTGGTTATGTGTGGGCTCTCTCACGTTGTCAACATCTGTTAAGATTTGAATAATCTTTTAGTGTGGGCGAGCCTTTAGCCAGCTGTAATTTGATCCTCGATGAAGCTTTCAGGCCCAAGGATTTGAACCGTCAGGCCTCACTTATTGAACCGAATCTCCTCCTCAAGGTTGTCCTCAGAAGTGAAGGTGTTGTGTACAACTTTATTAGGTTGTACTTGTAAAAATGTTGTAGATCAGCAAACAGATGCCAAATGTGTAGCTCTCTTGTGTTTTTGCTCTTCTATCTTCTTCTGTTTTTCATCGCTCTCCTCTTCCTCACCACCACCACCACTCTATTGCTGACTGCTGGAACTTTCTGGCGGCCTGTCTGATGCTAATTGGTGGGTAAACAGGTCTGGTGTGAGTCCCCCCCCATCGCACACAAACACACACACACGGGCATACGCAAATACACACGGCCCCCTGGAACCTCTTGCAGGACCAAATGGCTGGCAACGCCTGCCCGCCATCTCCCGCTGAGCCCTGGTGTGCGCTTTGGTGGCTCAGGCTGCTGTTCAAGCCCAGCGGGGGTTCATTCACTCTCACACACACACGCACACACTCACACGAGTACAGACACACACAGTCTCCTTGTGTCCCCTGCACACCCGCCACCCGCTTTCACACCCCAGACAGCAGGACAGCAGGAGAACACACACACACACGAAGGAACAGACAGACGCGGTCACTTTAGAGATGCAGGCCAAGCGCTGTAGGGGAGAAAAGTTTTCACTTAAACTGGAGAATTCTCTCTTCATTAGCGCCTTTGGACTTCAGGAAGAGTTCTGTTTATTTGTTCGTTTTTTTTCCTGTCTTTGTAGTTTTTTTTCTTTTCTTTCCTTTCTTTGTCTGTTCCTCTGTTGTTTGGGCACATTTGGACTTAGCTGAGTTAGAAAGTTTGGTTCAAACAGGAGTAAAATGCAGCGTTGTTCAAAGCCAGCGGGGATGAGCACCTTAGTTGCATCTTACCTGCACAATTTGGATATGAAAGTGGAGATTAATCGCCACTAAATGTGTCATGCTAGTCGGCTTTCCTGTCTTACTAAGAAGTCATGCAGTTATTCATATGTAGACCTTGTATAACTACAGTCCTCTAGTAAAAAGAAGATACGATTGATCAACTGATGTTACGTCGCTGTAGTGTTATATGTGTTTTCCACATTAAAGCTGCAGTGGGTAGAATTGGAGCAAATATGATTAAAAAAAGTTATTCAGTCACTATATCCTGACAGTTGTGCATGAGACAGGTAATCTGAAAAAAATCATGTGCCTCTGTGTGTCCCCGATGTCCTCCGAGCATTCCTATTGGGCTGTTCATTCAACGGAGGCAGCTGTCAGTCACTCGCAAACTCCGATCAAATGGTCAAACTAGGCAGCGCTGATCAAATATGGATCAATATTCTGTTACTGTAATGCCTATGACTCGGCAGCCATGTTGAGATCAGTTGAGGAAACACCAAGCACCGCCCACCAGCCGGAGCAAACCTTCTCATTTTACAGCTAAACAGTACACTACAAGATGTTTCTGAATGTTTGAATCATTTGAGGAGAGAAATAGGCATTACAGTAACAAAGTATTGATTCATATTTGATCAGCGCAGTTTGACCGTTTGATCGGAGTTTGCGAGTGATTGACAGCTGCCTCCGTTGAATGAACAGCCAATAGGAACGCTCTCTGTCTGAAATGACTTGTGGATTGGTCATAGTCTCCCGTCACGGGCTAGATTTTAGAAGCCTGAAAACAAAGCCATGAGGAGGTGCAGAAGTCTAGTTCTCTCTCAGAACACTTGAATTACAATATGCTGAAAGGTTATTATGGAATTTCTGCCCAATGATGCCAAAAATATTCTTCCTACCCCCCGCTTTAAGCAAAGTAATATCACAGAGCAGATTTCTTTCTTCTTACACTCTTCAGTCTGTAATGGACAGCTGCAGTATCACTCAGGGGTCTTCAAGCCGACGGTGGCCTGACGCTTTTACCCTTCTACCCCCTGAGTCTTTTCTGCCATTCTGTCCTTTCTTTCATTCTCTTGTTTGTACACTGTGTGCTCTCCTCCTGCTTTCTCTCTCACATCTGTGCTTTTTTCTCCACATTATTATTGATCTCCTTCACACACAAAGGTATGGTGGAATTTATTAGGAATGCAGCGATCCATCGATCAATCAGCTGCTGATCTTAACTGAAATATTTTAAACAGGTTGCCGTTGTTGGACCGGTAACTGTTTTAACTCCCTGAACAAACTGAAGGCCTACATTTGTTTTGGAATCTCACTGCGAGTATGCTGCGGGGCATTTCACATCACTCAATTTGCACATCTCATTTTTGAGAGCAATGATTAAATGTATTGCTATCAGCGCTGCGAGTATGCAGTTTCCTTCAGTTTAGTTTATTTGAGTAGGAACAGTGCATATTAATAAATACACATGGTAAAATAAAAAAATGCCAGAATTAGCCAAAAGGCTATTTTTTCATCTGGCCAAGGTGTTACGGAAGGCATCCTAAAATACATCTAAAAAGAGAGTTTAGTGATGACGTGTATGGATTAATCATCCATTGTTTTAATTGGGTTGTCAGTTATCTGATGTGAATTGGAACAATCTTCCACTCTCTTGAGCCAATGTGTTTTTCACGTTAAAGGCCCAATCTGCGATATAAACGAAGAGCATCCCCACCACCGAAAAACAACTGCTGTTTGTGCTGTCACGCTAAACTTGATTGACACGTCAATTTTTTTAGTATAACAAGCCTATATATATATATAGTCATGGTCAGTTTAAAAAACACATGAAACTCTAAACTCTCAATGCACCTCAGATTTACAGTACATGGTAAAATAAATGATGTGTTTAAGACAGAAGTTGTAGTCTACAGTGTTTTCATGCTCCACCACAAGCAGAAGATGAGTAATCAATCATCTCAAGCACAGACTAACATTTAGTGTCTCTGTTTGGATGAACACTGGATTTACACACACGCTAGGTAGCCAAGTTATGTGATGAAGTTTTTTTTTAAGCATTTAATGAACACCATGCTATTTTGAAATTTCAGTTTGTATTCAGTGCATTTTTACTCAAAATGCCATTATTTAAAGCTGATGTAGGCGAGATTGGAGCAAATATGATTTAAAAAAGGTATTTTTATAAAACGGTCGCTATATCCTGACAGTAGTTCATGAAACAGGTAACCTGAAAAAAGTCATGTGCCTCTGTGTCCTCCGGTGCTCCTAACGGCATCTGCAAGATTTCACAGACCGGAGGAAAACAAGCAGTCAGAGCTGATCCGAGGTCTGCTGTCCTGCTGCCATCTATGAGAGCCGGCTGTTAATCACTTGCAAACTCCGACCAAACGGTCAAACTAGGCAGCGCTGATCAAATATGAATCAATATTCTGTTTCGTTAATTTCTCTCCTCAAATGTTCTCAGAATCATCTTGTAGTGCACGGTTTAGCTGTAAAATGAGAAAGTTTGTGACGTGGCCGCCATTGTGAAATCTGTTGAAGGAACGCCAATTCCGGTCACATGACCGGGACGCAGCAAATAGGAACGCCCTCTCAATGAAATGACCTGTGATTGGTCAAAGTCTCCCGTCACGGGCTCGATTTTTTAAAAGCCTGAAAACAGAGCCATGAGGAGGTGCAGAAGTCTAGTTACAATATGCTGAAAGGTTATTATGGATTTTTCCCCAATGTTGCCAACAATATTGTACCTACTGCCACTTTATGCGGCAGAATATTTTTTTCAGGTTACCTGTCTCATGCACAACTGTCAGGATATAACGACCGTTTTATAAAAATACGTTTTTTGAATCATATTTGCTCCAATCTGCCTATTGCTGCTTTAATAGAAAATGTGGATGAATTATGAGCATTATAAGTAGGATTGTGATTATATATTATATTATACTTTTAACATCCCGGTCCTTTCCCCCAGACAGGACAGAGAGAGTGCAGAACGGGCTCATGAGGAGGAAATGGCGTCTGCGGCCTTCTCAGCGCGGGAAAGAGAGCGAGAGCTGGCTGTGCTGCTGGAGCAAACAGAGGCTCAACACCAGCGCAGAGGTCAGTGCTTCCACCCACAGCCGTGATCACTGGGCTCGGCTTCAGCAGTGCTTCCATCTCCAACTGTCTCCTTCCTACCTCTCTGACTTAAGCAAACCTGTTTGAAAGATATTAAGTATCCTCGCAGATATCAACTCTTCAAAAACTCATCCTTCCTTTGTCCTCCATGTTTTTCTTATCAAAGGAGCACCTTTTAATTCAGAGTGTTCTGAAGTGAAACCTCATCCTGGATGTTCATCGGCTGCATCTGCATCTGCGTTTCAGTTGCGCCGCAGCTCTTTGGAGGAAAAAAGACATAAACAGACAATAAAAAGTATTAAATATTAAAGGAACAGTGTGTAGATTTAGGGGGACCTATTGGCAGAAATGGAATATAATTAATGAGTATGTTTTCTTTAGGGGCCGATCACACTGAGATACGTCGCTACAGGCGCAGCCGTTTCAAAAACGCCTTGGCAAAGCGCGTAGGGCAAAACAGCGGTGCGCCTGTGGAGCGGGGCTGTGTGCTTGCAACCGGGCGATCAAATGTGATTAATGGGAAAATGTTCTCTCCTCTCTCTCTCTCTCTCTCTCTCTCTCTCTCTCTCTCTCTCTCTCTCACTCTCTCTCTCACACTCTCAAAAGACATTAGTACATGAGATATGAATTCCTCTTTCCCTCTCACATACTCTGTAGCACTCTCACAGTCCAACAGCTTACTAGCTAGCTAGCCACATCTACCGGCATCAAAACAGGAGGAAGGAAGTGGTAAAGTAGTAAAGCCCGTGTCTTGCTTGCTTTGATTGGCCAAGGGTGACATGGACGAGCGGTGAGACTCTGCGCCTGGCGCTGAAAGCTGAGAATATTTCAACTTTTAAGCGCATCTAAAAAAACGCTAGAAAAATATGAGCCGCTGCGCCAACGAGGAACGCACGGCAGACGCACCGCACCATAGGAAAACAATGGTTTTGCTGGCGACGCGTCTCTAGTGACTCTGCTCGGTGTGATCAACCCCTTACGGTACATGTCCACAGGGGCGTTTTTTATCGCGGGGGATCGCCTCACTTCTCAGCAGTCAACGCTTGATGGGCTGCCACTAGAAACAAGGCACTAGGCACCTGATTGAACGATTGCTTTCTCTCGTGTGCTGCTGCTCCCAGCTTTCAAAACGGAACCAACATGGTGGCTTGTTTGGAAACTTTCTTCTCTTGTACCACGGAAATAGTTCACCTAAATGTGTCTCTGAAAATATTTTATGCGAGAAATAAGCCATGCAGTCTTTCTTTTGAATCAACAACGGTTAGTTTAAAAGTTTCTAGGGAGTTTCCAGAGGTGGCGAGTCGCGCCGGACGCCCCAGATTTGCATAAAGCTGCCTAGACCTCAACTTTATGCAAACGAGGAGCGGCCAATGTGACGCCCCGTCTCTCAAATCGCGCCGCCCCGCTACCAGAATGCATTGCACGGCTGCTTATATAGACAATGAATAGGAAGCGTGGAAGGACAGAGGCTGTAGACATGTACCATTAGTGTATAATCACCTGAAAATAAGAGTTGTTGTGGTTTCATTATCTTAAAATGAGCCGTTTATATCTACAAAACGGAGCGGGTCCTCTTCAAGGACCCGGCCGCCATGTTTCTAAAGTAGCCCAGAACGGACAAACAAAACACTGGCTCTAGAGAGGGCTATTACTTTTTGTACGTTTTACACGCTTGGCACATGGCAAAAGTTTCAGTCGGTTGCAATCAGCAACCTCACCGCTAGATGCCGCCAAATCCTACACACTGCACCTTTAAATTCATGTAATTTGACAATAGATGACAGCATTTCTGTACATTCATAAGTGAATTTTACTCTCCAGTCCTGCGTCTGATATCCTCCAGCTAGAGTGTCAGCGGCTCGTGTCTGGCAGCTGTGATGGAGCCAAATCAGGCGGACATTGGGGGGGTCAGACTCCCCAAAGGGCAGCATTAAATGGTTTTCAGTAGAGAATCTCTACACGGCCACACAGCAGCATTTGCTATTTCAGTAGGTTTACCGTAGGCCACCGCGGTACATAGGCATATTAGTTGTCTTACACAGAGGGCAGGGTGATGTGGGGGGGGCAGAACAAAGCAGAACTAAATAGGATGGCGCACGCTGAGTCAGAATATTCAGAACGGCAAGGAGCAAAACAGCAGAGTTAATCAGGGTCAGCTACAGCATCACAGCCCTTGAGCTGGGAGGGTTTCAGTCTCTTCCTCAAGGACACTTCAGCAGGGTGGATCTGTGCTGGAACAGGGTCTTGAACCTGCATCTTCCAGTTGAAGGATTGTTTTCCTTCTCACTGTGCCACCTTGCTCCCCACCGACACAACACGGCCAGAGTGGGAGGGGGACGGACAGGAACGCAAATCATTTGAGCTGAAGTGACCTCAAAAGAGCGGAACAGACGCCGTAAGAGGAGAAGAGAGAATCGCAGGGCAGAGCAGAGGGAAGGTGATGGGAGCAGAGCAGAGAGACCCAGCACAGAGCTCCCTGTCTGTCTGCACAGCAGAGCTGCTGCTGCTAGCACATCTGTTGCACCATCTGGATCCCCCCCTCCCACCACCCTCAAACCCACCACCCACCACCCACCACCCACCCTCTACCACTCTCTCTCTCTCCCTCCCTCCCTTCTCCTATCTTTTTATTTACCTGTGGTTCCAGGGAGCCTGCTGGTACGCAGAACAAAGATGGAGGGTACAGAGGGAGGAATGGATGGAGGGAGGGAGGGAGGGAGGGAGGGAGGGGGGGGTAAACAAAGGGTTTGTTTCTGGCGCATGTCGGCAGCACACATGTTGTCTAAAGAGAGCTGACATCAGAGCACAGCAGGAAACTGTGGATGGGGAGGGGATGGAGGGGTGGACGTCCTTTAGTAGCTCACATCACTTCCTCTCCCCGTGCAACCCAACAGACGAGCTGGATAATTAGCTTTCTTGCTCTCCAAATCCCGCCTCTCCGTCCATCCGTTTGTCCTTCCATCCATCCGTCCCCCCCCCCTCTCTCCCTTCTTCTCCGCTCCTTCCCACCTTTTTTTCCGATTTTTTTTTTTCATGTTTCTTTTTTGAGTAAAACGCGTACAGAGCAGCCTCTAGATGATATCGGATATTTGTTTCTCTCCATCCCTCCCTCCCTGCCTGCCACACTTCTTCTCTCCATCCCTCCCCTCCCTCATTTTTTTCTCTGTTTGTTTCCAGTGCCAGTTCTGCTGTGTTTCTGTGTCCCAGGGTTCTTTTTGGCCTACGCATGGCCAGACGCATTCAAAGCCTGTTCAGCTAATTAGCATTCTTCATGCAACTTTTCCAGCACTGACCAAACTTTGTTGAGTGTACGCGTGTGTGCACGCCTGTGAGTTTGTGTAGTTTTAGTTTCATGCTCTGTAGCATCCAGTTTCTGCCCTCCTCGCATTATCTGTGGCAGTGATCTGGGGACAGAGGCTGTATAGAGTGGAGTGAAAGGTTAGCGGTAGCTCACTTTAGAGACACAATGTGCGGCAAGTGAAAAGTAAATATTATCTGAAACATCAGCTGCCTTTACACCTCTCCCACTCATAATTTCCTCTTTTATATTTTAATAGCATTTCTGTAGCACATAGAGAAATAAGAAGTGACAAACGTGTAGGGTCAAATTTCAGCCTGCAGGTAAATGGTATGTATCATAGAGCAGACATCTTCCATCATGGTTTTTACTCTACTTTTTCCCCTTATCTCCCCCTCCCCCCCCCACCCCCTCTCCCCCCCCAAATATCTACTGTATGCAAAAAAAAAACTCTTCACAAGTGTGAGCTACTTTTCAAAGACTGCGAGTCCTTGGTGCTTTTGGTTTCGGTTGACTGTAACAGAATGCCGGAGCAGGTGGATCATTCCCTCAATCCAAACGGCAGCCATTGTTATTTTAAAAGAGCAGACATATGTTGGAGAGCGGAACGTGGATCATTTCAAAGGAACGATGAAAGCCCAGTGTTGGATTGTTCAGAAAGAGGCCCCCATGAGCGGATGAGGATGTGGCAGGAAGGGTGGAAAGGAGAAAGAAAGCGCTTTCAAACAACAAACTCCCCCCAACTCCCCCCACCCCCCTCTCTCTTCCTCCATCTCGTTTTACCCTTCTCACACACTTTATATCTCCATCCTCTATTCTCTTCACTTGTGTTTTTTCGCTCTGTACATCTCCGCCTGTTGTTTGAACAGTTTTGATTTTGACATGAATGTCGACAAAAGCATTTTTTGGGAATGCATTCAAAGAGACATATGTATCCGGCTTTTGCTGCAGCATTTGTTACAAGAGATTTAATTGTTCCGCTCTGTCCGTAATGTAGAGGTTTCCCTCTGGTATGTAAGGCCGTTTAGTTGGCCTGCTCTATACATTAATTCTATAATAACAACTGAAGTAGCCATTATGGCGTCAAACTTTTATTTCTAACCAATAATACAGTATATTAGGTAGTTGAAGTATGAATCTGAAGACATATTTCTCTTTTTTCTCCTAAATTGTGACTTAAGATTGAATGACCAAAATGAAATGCTGGGTCAGTGAGGTGATCAAAATTTTTTAATTTTATTTGAGGATATATTTTTTTTTATTCAGACAAATATGTATATATTATATAATATAAGAGAAAGGTTTAACCGCAAGCTTGAGGTCGCTGTGCGACTTTCTTTGTTCTGTGAATTTGAAAATATCCGAATTAAGATTTTTTTTTCTCTCTAAAATACACAGATCACTAAGATCTTAGTCACAGTTTTAGCATTGTGACACAGAAAGTCTTCTGTCCTGCAATAGACTGTAACCGATAACACTTTTAAAGCACTATTTCACCTTGGTGTGACATCAGGTTTGTGAGCCTATTTAAATTACATTACATCAGTGATTCTCAAGTGGTGGTCCGGGGACCCCCAGGGGTCCGTGCCACTCAAAATAATTTGCTGTAAATTATAAAATTGTGCTGTATCATTAAAAAGTACATCTATACAGATGGGGACCTTGTATGGCAATACAACCAGCATATTGTGTCCATTATATACTGTGATATGATTGTGACACACAGCTTTTTAAGTTGAAGCACTTACTGACAGTCAGCTTTAGATTGATAATTTTAAATATTTGGAATTATTAGGACTATGCCAGTATTGCTACTAGTCATTTTCCTGAAAGCATTTAAGATCAATTACTTGAAATGTGTAAATGCTGTCAAGTTGAGTCCAGTTTGAATAAAATCACCCTCTGTTTAAAGGTACAGTATGTAAGTGGTGTTAACATTCAATAACATTGCTAATTTCCCCGCTGCTGGACTAATAAAAGGATTATCTCGTCTTATCTTAACATGATTCAAATTGAAATGTGTTTCTGTTTATCACTTTCAAACAGGTCTGAAGTATTTAAAAAGTTTTAGAATACAAATAGTTTCAATGACGTCTAAGAGAACAAATGGTAGTAAGCATTATGCTTAATCGGTGTTACGATTAAGACGGGGTCCATGGAAAAATGTCTCCCCTGTATGGGGTCCCTGGCCCCCAAACAGTTTGAGAACCCCTGATCTACATTACACAGCTACGTCTTACAAATGTAATTGTCACATCCATGTATTTTTATTGTGGTTGTCTTCCTTACTTGGCGCAGCAATTAAATTCAGGAAGTGTAGTAGTGGTAGAGAAGAAGAGAGATAGAGATTGATACTATACAGTACTTTTAAAATGGTTAGGGGGAAGTGTAAAGCAGGCATATACAGAGTCTATAATACTATAACTGGAGGTGGGAGATGGTGACGTCCAGTGGATAACAGATCCTCGAGGCAGGCTTTCCAGTTCCTGTGCAGCCACGATCTCTGACAGCTACTCAAAGTGCACACAACATCACCCACGATGGTTAACCTCACAGTAACCGACAACTTTCTCTTGATCGATTGCAGTTGGAGAGCTGGATGGTCTGCTGAGTTCCCAGAATTCCCTGATCAGGAAGCTGAAGGAGGAGTGCTGCGCTCTGGGAGTCAAACTGGAAGAGCTGACTGGAAACAGCAGGTCAGTATTTTCCTCATTGTTTGAGCATTCAAAGGTATTTCTGTCAAAGTTAACGTGATAAAAACGCGTTAACGCACTTTCGTTTTAACGTCACAGATTTCTTTAACGTGTTAACGCAACTTGCGTTTTTTTTTAGGCTGTAGCTCAGTTTTAAAGGTAGAGTGAAGATACTGGCATCATATGAATACTATGTCATACAAGCTTGTCACAAAGGAGGCTAAATAATGCCCCAAATTTACGCTAAATTTTGGCGAGGAAAAACTTGCATGGTCATTTTCAAAGGGGTCCCTTGACCTCTGACCTCAAGATATGTGAATGAAAATGGGTTCTACAGGTACCACTTTATGATAATCACAATCAGTTTGGGGCAAGTCATAGTCAAGTCAGCACACTGACACACTGACAGCTGTTGTTGTCTGTTGGGCTGCAGTTTGTCATGTTATGATTTGAGCATATTGTTTTATGCTAAATGCAGTACCTGTGAGGGTTTCTGGACAATATTTGTCATTGTTTTGTGTTGTTAATTGATTTCCAATAATAAATATATACATACATCTGCATAAAGCAGCATATTTTTGCCCACTCCCATGTTGATAAGAGTATTAAATACTTAACAAATCTCTCTCTCTTTAAGGTGAACAGATAAAAAATGTATTTTGATTAATCACGATTAACTGTAGACAGTAATGGGATTAATAGCAATTAAAAATGTTAATGAATTGACAGCCCTAGTGTAGATAACAGGTAGTTATGTATTTACTCTGTTGTTTATTCCTTCTGTCTGTTGGACATCCATGTCATCATCTCATGAAGCATCATCTATTCAGGCTGTTAGGACGGAGCATGTCAACATACTACATACTGCTTTCCAGTCTGACCTGTTTTCTTGTTAACCTGATGCTACAGTAGTCACAGCAGGCCTGCGCAGCGCTCCATCTGGACTGCCTGTGTGTTTGTGTACTTGAGTGTGTGTGTGTATGTGTGTGAGAGTGACCCTGGGCCCAGCGTCCTGTCAGCTGTTGGAGCTGTGCTGCACATTAGTCACATGACAGCCCTCAATCTGGCCCGGCCAGACCGCGCTGGCCTCAACCAGCCACAGGACACGCGCACACAATACACACACCGAAGTACCCTGTGTGTTTTCTTATGGGCGGACATCAATACCAAATACACACATATAGATGTACTCGGTAATAACTGCCACCTTGAATGTGCTTTTTTATGGGTAGGAATCCACATTCATGCTGACACTCTGGCATGAAGGCTCATAACCTACATCTGCTGTATGTGTGTGTTATGGAGTTTAGCAGCAGTGTGGTGTTGGTGTGTTTTGTGCCTCGGGCTGTTTGAGCTCCTGGAGTCCAAGCCCAGTGTAGCGGTTAAAGTCCTGCTGGACGGCCTCGGTCGGGCTAAGCGAGGTTACGCCAAGACAGTTGCAGCAAGACGAATGAGAAAACTCTCGACAGATTGTTTTCCGTTTGTTAGTCTGCGAGGCCTACTCCTACTGACTGTCCAGTGTGTTGTTGTGCAGCAGACGAAGAGTCAGAGAGATCAGTCTTGGTCTCGAGACCGGTATAAAGACCTCTTTTTGAAGGTCTCGTCTCGGAATTGACTGCATTTTTACTCGGTCTTGTCTTGGACCAAGACAAAGAGGACTCTGGTTTTTATTTCAAGACCATAACTGTGTGGATATCACTGAATTGCCTGTTCGTTGTCTGATTTAAAACAGCAGTGGGTAGAGTTGGAGCAAATATGATAAAAAAAAGTCAGCCATGGTGAGTTCAGTTGAGGAAACACCAATCACCGCCCACCAGCCGGAGCAAACTTTCTCAGCTAAACAGTACACTACAAGATGTTTCTGAAAACATTTCATGCAAGAAATAGGCATTACAGTAACAGAAAATTAATTCATATTTCAGTGCTGCCTAGTTTCACCGTTTGATCGGAGTTCGCGATGAATGAACAGCCAATAGGAACGCTCTCTCTCTGAAATGACCTGTGATTAACAAGTCTCCTGTCACAGGCTAGATTTTCTAAAGCCTGAAAACAGAGCCATGAGGAGGGGCAGAAGTCTAGTTTTCTCTCAGAACACTTGAATTACAATATGCTGAAAGGTTATTATGGAATTTTTGCCCAATGATGCCAAAAATATTGTGCCTACTGCTGCTTTAAATGTTAACATCATTTCTGTGATTGCTCATAGAAAACAAAGGACATTTCACCTCTGCAATGCCTTTTGATTATTTCATCAAGACCTTTCTCATGCTACACTCACACATATACAGTACATACTGTATATACTGTATATATATATATATAGCAATAAAAGAGGTGAATGAAGAGGAACCTTCATTTGTTTTCTGTGGGAATGTGAATTTTTCAGATCAATTTGAGGAGTGCCTCAGTGGTTTGCATGTTACACATTTTATCTTAAGTGTGTCATGCAATGTGGGACTCGCACTGGTCTGGTCTGGTCTTGACTTGGCCTCAACTTCTCAAAGTCTTGATCTTGTCTTGGTCTCGATACACTCCGGTCTCGGTCATGACTTGGTCTCGGTTTAGGTGGTCTTGACTACAACACTGTGTCATACCCCTCTTTCTCTCCCCACATTTCTCTATTGTCGCTGTCAAATAAATGAAAAAGAATTAAATGTAATTGGTCTACCATTGGTTGCTGTACAGTCTTTAAAAAATGTCCCTTAATAGCAGATTGAATGGTCTCAGTATACAACATCACTTATCAAGTCAAATCGAGGATTAACCTTTTTACTCTCAGATTCACATTTCCTTACTTATACACTCAGATGTCAGTTCATTAAGTACACCTAGTAGCTAAAAACTAATGCAGTCTAATACAACAGGCCTGCAATAAATGCTTTGTCTACCCTCACTGATATGAATGAAATTGACAAAATAATAGAAACACCTGGCAGTATAATGCAATACAAATCAACAGCATCACAAACTGCAGCTTCCAAAATGATCATACAATCGAGTCAACGCTCCTTTAAAACAAATAAAATGAACGTTATAACCTTCATAGAGATCAGATTTATTGCGTTACTGTTGTATTAGGCCGCATTAGTTTTAGCTTGGTATACCGAATAAATTGGAAACTGTACCGTATGTGTGAGAGATTTCTAAACAAACATATTGTTTGTTGACAACAAGTTAATATTACAGATCTTAAGTCTCCAGATTAGAGCTGCAACGACTGATTAATCAGTTAGTTGTCAACTATTTTGATAATCGATTAATCGGTTTGGAATTTCTTTTAAGAAAAAAAATCCAAATTCTCTGATTCCAGCTTCTTAAATGTGAATATTTTCTGGTTTCTTTCCTCCTCTATGACAGTAAAGTGAATATCTTTGAGTTGTGGACAAAACAACACATTTGAGGATGTCATCTTGGGCTTTAGGACACACTGATTGAACAATTTTCACCATTTTCTGACATTTTATAGAGCAAACAACTAAACGATTAATCGAGAAACTAATCAACAGATTAACTGACAATTAAAATAATCATTAGTTGCAGCCCTTCTCCAGATCTTTTGGATTTAAGATCCGTGGAGACTGTGGACTCAAGACCCACACAAATATTTATTTTTATCACTATTTTATGTATTACATTTATAATAGTCTCTATTTTATGTCTTTATTTTTTGTCTTTGTGAAGCACTTTGTGACGTCTGATCTAGAAAGTGTTTCCAAATGATTTTTAATAAAATGCTATTTAGTAGTTTATTCTGCTCGCATTGCTTTGTGGTACATTTTCAACTGTTTCAACATTTACATCTGTATTAACTGTGCTGGTGTGTGTGTGTGTGTGTGTATGTGTGTATGTGTGTGTGTGTGTGTGTGTGCACGCAGAGGAGAGCTGGAGCAGCTGGCCCTGGAGAAACAACACCTAGAAGAGACAGTGAAGAGTCTGAGAGCTCGCTGCTCCGACATGGAGGATCAGTGTGTCCAACACGGCCGCATGCACCAGCGCATGAAAGACAGGTACGCAAATACAGATATTACGCACACAGCTACACATCATGTATGTACATCTTTTATCTTTATCTAATATTTTAGGGGTATTTCCGTTCCGTTTTAGGTAATGATTATGTTGTTTACTAGCAAAGAAGCATTTGATTTATAGAACTTTGATTTCTTAGTTCCTCAGTCTAGAAGGTTTTCAGTTTATGAACATTTTTGCTTTTCCCCCCACAAGAACTACAACACTTATTTCAATGAAAACCTGAAAAAATGTTCTTGATTATTAAAATAACAGCAGCCTTGTTGGAGTTACATGTTCCCAACGTGCTTTTTAGTTTTAGATTATTATTTTTTTTTTTTTGCAGAATCTGGCAGCAGGCCTTTACAAAAGAAAAATAAGCGCAGTTTTTCTTCCCAATCTGTCCTAACCAGTCCATCTTGTGCACACATAATTCAATTGTTACAAGAATTGTTTTATTTTTTCGTTGACACAGTGGTTTTCGTGTCATCAGCAGTTTACTCTCCTGCTGTCTGTGCAGCGGCAACGTTTTCCACTTAATCAGGCGGCACATCAAACTGGTGTCTGATCAAAAAACCTCAACTTTGTTTATTCTCATACAGTATAATGCGCTGGAAACAATAAACTAGTTCTAGAATCCATGAAGAGCTTGTGGTGGTCCACAGAGGACAGTAACAGGCCAATAAATATAATGTGCACTACGTGAAACTTTTAGGAATTTTATAGTGTCAATAATACGTAATTAATTATGAAGTTAACAAGCAGCTAAGTGATGATAAACAGTGACTACCTGAGCTGAACTGAAAGTGATACACCAGTCAGACTCATTAAAGGGGAACTACGCCCATTTTCAAAATTCATACATGTTATTCATATGGTCTAAGTCCAAAAAATATTAGTAAACATGAACAACTCTCTCCCAAATCCAAAAACTAGAGGGATAAAACTCAGATTTTATGGACCCACAGAATGTCTGTTTTCTTTTGTATACCCAAATGAGGTTTATTCTATTGTAGTGTTGTCAGTTGTGAAACAGAAAATGTTCCCATATACTCAGATCATTCTCCTGGGTGCTCTCAGTGTCATCTATATTCTAGATGACACTGAGTGATGTTCTAGATCAGGGGTGCCCAATACGTCGATCGCGATCTACCGGTCGATCGCAAAGGTAGTGTAGGTAGATCGCATGGCATTAAAAAAAAAAAAAAAAAAAATTAAATTTTTTTTTTTTTTTTTTAAATAGACGTCAGCCAACAAATTGCAACACAGTTTCACCTGAACTCATCTGGAGTGGAGGATGAGATTTTGACACTACAAGCTGACATTCAGCTTAAGTCCAGGGCTCATGGACAGTTCTGGAACTTACTCACAGAGGAAAAGTACCTCAACATGAGGAAATGTGCTACCTCCTTGACTGCATTATTCGGCTCCACTTATTTATGCGAGTCAGACTTTTCCCACATGAAGATTATTAAGTCCAAATACCGTTCCACCTTGACTGATGATCATTTGGAAGTGTGCTTGAGGCTGGCTATCAGCAGCTACTGTCCGGACTATGCATCCCTGGCTGATTCCATTCAGTGCAAGTCATCAGAGTAAGGTAATGACAAAAAATGTACAGTTATATTGTACAATATGGGTTCATGCAGTTATGCAAGGTACACCAACATATATTGTACATATAAAGAATACTCAATATATTTATAAATAAATATATGTTTTGCATTTTTATAGTAGGTAGATCATTTTGACTTGGTCATTTTATAAGTAGCTCGCATGCTGAAAAAGTGTGTGCACCCCTGTCCTAGATTCTCATTAACGCAACTTGCGATTTTTAGGTTGTAGCGGGCTCAGTTTGCTACTAGCTTGTCGCGAAGGAGGCTAAATAACGTTCCAAATTTATGCTAAATTTTGGCGAGGACCTCCAGATATGTGAATGTAAATGGGTTCTCTGGGTACCCACGAGTCTCCCCTTTACAGACATGCCCACTTTGTGATAATCACATGCAGTTTGGGGCAAGTCATAGTCAAGTCAGCACACTGACACACTGACAGCTGTTGTTGCCTGTTGGGCTGCAGTTTGCCATGTTATGATTTGAGCATATTTTGTATGCTAAATGCAGTACCTGTGAGGGTTTCTGGACAATATCTGTCATTGTTTTGTGTTGTTAATTGATTTCCAATAAGAAATATATACATATATTTGCATGAAGCAGAATATTTGCCCAATCCCCTATTGATAAGAGTATTAAATACTTAAGAAAATCTCTCTCTCTTTAAGGTGAACAGATACAAAAATTATTTTGATTAATCACGATTAACTATGGACAATCATACGATTAATCCCAATAAAAGATTAAATATTTTAATTGATTGATGGCTCTAAACAGTGAATACATTTTACACTTTGAATTGTGAAACTGAATTCCAAAAGCAAAAAGTAAATATGTTTCTCTATGTATGTAAGTAGCATGTAGGGAGCGATTTCAGAGGCATTGACTTATAAAAGCTGCAGCTAAAAGTGGCTCCATGTTTGGCTTATGCTACAGGATCTGTACGTGTGTGTGTGTGTGTGAGTGAGTGAGAGTGTGTGTGTATGATGCGGGGGTCTCTTCCTCCCTAAGTGTGGAGCCCAGTTGGTGTGTGTCTCCACAGGACGCCTGGCTCCCAGCCTGGCTCTGCCGATGTGGGCGCGGGTGTGTGGGTGTTGTTGCCCCACTCTGCAGGATCTCTACCCCAGTGTCTCCCCCCCCACCTCCCCACCTCCCCACCCAACTCCACCTTCCTCTTACACAAAACTTACCTCACACACACATACAGTACTCACCCTCTTCTCCTGCTCCATCATTGACACTACATATTGTCTACCACCCACCGGTGTTAACCTGTCGACAGTCACACGCTGCCAAAAAAAACAAAGTTTACCAAGTCACAGCTGTCTCCTGGTTGTGTGTGACTCTTTTTTGCCGTGTTTCATAGGCAGAAAAACAATCTAAGTTGTCAGGGAGTGTGAAGTATGAATAT
The DNA here is from genome assembly GCF_015220745.1 of Sebastes umbrosus. Taxonomy (NCBI): domain Eukaryota; kingdom Metazoa; phylum Chordata; class Actinopteri; order Perciformes; family Sebastidae; genus Sebastes; species Sebastes umbrosus. Next base: position 30,888,023 of record NC_051278.1, on the reverse strand, counting down.
TCTGTATGTTTTCCGCGCATATGTTATGGTGGTATTTTTATGCGTGTGTGTGTGTATGGGTTGCTATTGCATGTTCTCCGGAGGTTTAGCAGAGTAGGAATCTGGCTGCCAAAAGTGGATTGGCTGGGAAGTTGGCACCTAACTTCCCTCTTCTCCCAACTGAACCACGATAATCACTCTTGGCATTTAGTGAGTTTTATTTTCTGCTTTGACACTTACTTGGTTGATGAATCCTCCTGATATTTCAAATTCTCTTGAGTTCAGTTCTACATGAGGTCACTTTCGCAGCGACGGTTTTAGCCGCTTGACCACATTTTTTAGCATTTCATTTTCGGAGATAATTGTTTTGGTAGAATGTCTATGTTTTGGAATGCATTTATTAGTTTTAAATATATGCCTTTTATATATGTAATGTTTTAGGTGATTTATTATAAGTACAGACAGAGAGACGGGGAGGCGAGAGAGGTATGACTCACGTTTACGATGATCCACTCTGCAGCTGGTACTTGGTTTTTCAGTATGTGATCGTATTTCTGGTAATGATCATACTCCGGGGGCAAAACTTGAAAACCTGCCACAAATATATTCTTATCACATTAGCTTAAACAAACAAGAAAGAGAGCCACGGTATGTATCAGGGCTTTATTGCAGTCCTGTCTTACAGGTTGTAGATCTCTATCCGGTGTGTGTGCGTGCATGTAGTTCTGTTGGTGTGCATGTTCGTGTATAAGCGTTAGTCTCTCTACATATGGTAGTATGTGTGTCGTGCGTCCATACATCGGGTATATTTGGTCCCTGCCGGCCCTGAAGCTCTCGGCGGGCGCCCCGCCGCGCCGCTCGGGGGTTAAGGTGTACGTGTTAACAAGCTGGTGCAAGTGGGTTCAATATCCAGCGCCCCGCCCCTCCCCACAGCCTCTCCATCGGCCTGCAATCTGTGCTGCGAAGAGCGGCAACAGCGCACCACGCACAAAACATTTGGAAAATCAGCTTGATTTATTTTTACATGGGCAAGCTGATTGCCAAACTACACAGGGGTTTTAGCACACAATGTTTTTCCTGCACCACTTAATTATTTATTTCTCTATGTCTGTGGTGTTGTTGGGTTTTTCTTTGCCTGGAAATGAAGGGATAGAACGGAGGGTGGAGGGTGGAGAGATGGAGTTAGAGAAGATGCAGAACCAGATACTGTAAATGATTCATTTAAAGGTTGTTTTTTCATGAGCAGTCTGATTCAAGAAATAACATTAATTTAATTTAACATTTGCATAGTTTATATCATCTATATTCTCCAGATATATTAGTTATTAATAGAGAGGCACCGATCAGCCTTTTTCTGTCCAGATACCGATAGCGATGCCTGGGCTTTGGGTATCGGCCGATGCAGTGTACCGATTCGACACCAGCGTTTAATTAATAAGCTGTATGCCTCACTGTGTGACTGGGATCATTCTTTTATGTGTAAAGCAACATCAGGCTTGACTTAAACATCGCTAGCTTTGTAAAACTAAATGTAACAAATAAATACATAGATATAAATTTACTGAATTGTTATTTATTATTAAAATAATAAATGGTACACCAACAATTTGGTAAAAACTCTTCAAATTTAACAGGAATTACAATTCAAGTGTAAACCTTTTTTAATGCAGCAACAAATTGGTCAAAACTTAAACAGGAATTAAAATGCCAGAATATAATGTATTTAGTCTATGAACATACAGTAGAATTGAATTGAATAGATCGGCCCCATTGTCACCGATACCCGATCCAGCTATTTGTAGTCAATATCGGCCCGATAGCCGATCCGGTACATCAGTGCATCTCTAGTTGTTGCAATTTCTGGTGCTTATTCTGAGTTAATACAAAGAGCTCAGAATATAGTTCATATGTTATACAAGCAACTAAATTACAGATGAAAGAGAAAAAATGCAGGGGATGGATGAGGTTATTTTACAATTTATTAAAAGTTGAATACAGAAATCTTAATAGCATAACTAACAAAATCTGTTTTGTTATTTTCAAATGAATTCATCTGGCCGTTGTTATGGGATTTTTTAAAGTAATTCAACATCACAAAAGCTCAGTGCCAATTAATGAAGAGAGACACATGTAAGATCTCAGTGTGAACTGTAAAGAAATATATATATATAAATATATATATATATGTATATATATTTTTGACACAAAAATGGTCCGCCAGAGTCCAAGTTCAGAACCGCGTCCATAGCAACGCTCTGTTATACATAGCAATGGTCTACTATCAAGAGATAACAGACCGTAGGCGCTGTGATTGACCAATCAGAGTCGAGTATTCAACAAAGCCGTCCAATAATGATAATTATTTGCTTGTGAAAGTTAGAACTGCTCTTTAGTTATTTCCTGCTCGTGTACAGTTTTTTAAACTTTCTCTTCGTACCCTCACCCTCTTCTTCGTATCTCGTTTCACTTTGCTCTTCTCTTATTCTCCAACTTTACTCCTCTCCTCTTCCTCCTCCTCCCCTCTGCTTCCTGTACCAAACACCACGCAACCTTTTCTCACCCCACAGCTGCTCGCAGGCTGTTTCACCAATTATCACTATGCATGTACACACTGAGGTCACACACACACACACACACACGCACACACAACAGACCAACATAACACCGACGTTTGCTTAACCACACATACAGCAGTGACAGCAGAGTGTGTTTGTGCGTGTACTGTGTTTATGTGAGCTCACTGTGCAGCCCCTTTAAGGAGAGCAGCAACATATACGCAGATGTGCCTGTAGATCCACAGGCTTCACTGGGCCATATGGCCTCCACGAAGAAAGATGGTGCGTGCGTCTGGAGGAGAGCAAAGGAGGGGCGGGGAGGGATGGAGCGAGGGATGGAGGGCCATGTGCGGTATGAGCTGTGCAAGCAGTTGTTGAAGTATGTATGCCTGTGGATGTGTGTGCGTGTGTGTGTGCGTGTGTGTGTGTGTGTGTGTGTGTGTGTGTGTGTGTGTGTGTGTGTGTGTGTGTGTGTGTGCGTGCGTGTGTGTTTGCACCAGAGGCTCCAGGAGATCGGTTAATGGAACAAATGGTCGCGGCGGGCCGGGGAAGAAGGAACAGGCTTGCTGCTACCGCGGGCGGACAGCGAGCCCCGGGCGAGGGCTGCTTCATCTGGGCTTCTGCCACACACACCCACACACACACACACACACACACACATACACACATACACCCTCTGTCAAACCCTCTCCTCACCCCCCCACAACCCCCAAACACACAGTGTGCTGCCATGCCCCAGAAGCAAAAGAACGCTCCTCGCAAAACTTTTCATTTGCAAATTAAGTTGGCAGAGGCTGGGCAGAAGAAACGGGACAGCTTTCATTTGTCTCATCTGTGTGTGTGTGTGTATGCATCTGTGTGTGTGTGTGTGTGTGTGTGTGTGTGTGTGTGTATCTGTGTGCATGATGAGTTGCAACTGTGTGTGAGATCTGAGAGACAGAGGGATGATAAAAGAGTGAGATGTGGAGAGAGCGGGGATAAAAACAATGAAGAAAGGCCCAGTGTGAGGTGCAGCGTTTACACACTGAGACCGTTACACTTCACATTCATGTGAATATGAACATCACTGCTGTCACCTTTTTACATTTCATTAATACATTTTTTAAATTAATACAATAATAATACATTAACACAAATTAATTTTAATGCCACTAATTTCTTTAACACATTAACTAAATTTTTAGTTTGTAGCAGCTCAGTTTTAAAGTTAGAGTGAAGATACTGGTATCATATGAAACTAGACCTAACCTAAGGAATCCATTGGTACCAACCCTGTCATACTAGCTTGTCGTGAAGGAGGTTAAATAACGCTCCAAACTCAAAATCAAATTTCGGCGAGGAAAAACAGGCATGGCCATTTTCAAAAGGGTCCCTTGACCTCTGACCTCCAGATATGTGAATGTAAATGGGTTCTATGGGTACCCACGAGTCTCCCCTTTACAGACATGCTCACTTTATGATAATCACATGCAGTTTGGGGCAAGTCATAGTCAAGTCAGCACACTGACACACTGACAGCTGTTGTTGGGCTGCAGTTTGCCATGTTATGATTTGAGCATTTTTATGCTAAATGCAGTACCTGTGAGGGTTTCTGGACAATATCTGTCATTGTTTTATGTTGTTAATTGATTTCCAATAATAAATATATACATACATTTGCATAAAGCAAACATATTTGTCCACTCCCATGTTAATAAGAGTATTAAATACTTGACAAGTCTCCCTTTAACGTACAGTTTGAACACATAAAAAATGTGCCATTAATCACGATTAAATATTTGAATTGATTGACAGCCACAGTTTTATTTTTAAATAGGTCATTTTCATTTTTCACAACAGCAACCCCTTCCATCTATCGTGTGTTTTTTTCCTGGAAGAAAAGTTGAGTGTGTTACAGAAAAGGCACAATATGATCTTAAAGGTATCTGTGTTGTTGTTTTTTGCTGCTACTTTACATTTTCACAACATTCTGACCAAAAAAAAAAAAAAAGATTTTAAAGAAAGAAATTTAAAGTTCAAATGTATTTATATATTTTTAAAATGCACTATTTAAGGATACGTGAATAGTTTTCAGATTTTCACTAATGAATGACTGCGACTGTGGTGAAATCTCAACCGTATTGAGACGGAGAGGAACAGTTTAGTGCACCGTCTCTGGATGGCGCTGATCAGTCGTCCTGCCTTCTCCTTCATCTTCCTCTCCTTCTCCTCTCATCGTTCTATCTCTGCATTGCCCAGCTGGCCTCTGTAGCCGGGAGCAACCGCAGGGCGGCCTGCTGAAAGAGCATTGTCAAACGGTGGCTTTACAGCTCTATCACACACACACACACACACACACACACACACACACACACACACACACACACACACACACACAAACACAGACACAGAGACGCACAGATTTGCAGCTCAGATGTCGGGCTGTAGCCAGAGGCTTGCAAGCTGGAGCGTTAACTGTGCAAAGCGTCACATCTCAAGCCCCAGTCAGTGACACTCGCTAACACTACTTCATAAAACTACAACTAGAAAAACTAGCGTGGAAACACCTGCCCCTTCTTTAGAAAAAATGTTAAAAGTAACCACAGCAGAAACACTTTAATGCCGGGGAAAGCAAACACTCAAACACACGAACTAAAAGGAGTCAGCAGGCCTCACGGCGGCAAACACTTTGATCATAGAATAGATGATATAGCAGCCCGCAGCGCCACTGAAACCTCTGTTAATACAGCGACGGAATGAAAGCAGAGACAACTTCTGTGCTCATCCACAGCTGTTTAAAGTATTTATGAATAGATTTCTGACATCCCTCTAAATCAGTTTCAATAGAACTCTTTGCCAAAGGATGTTTTATTTTGCACTTTTCGATCTTGTGTGAGTTCAGGTTGTACTGGTCAACCTCCTCCATGCTAACGCTCTAAACTAACACCGGGCTTCTCGTCAGCTCCAAGACCAACTTTCATCTTGTTGTTCACCACCTTAACAGCTTTCACACCTTTCATTTGAATGTCTTTATTCCTCCACCTTTAATGTGCTTTAATATTCTTTATTTAGACAGCAGAAAATCTAAATGTAACTTGATAGTTCAAAGCCTCAAAATAAGTCTCTGACTTCTGGATGAATGTAGCCTGAATGTAATTATGACCAAGAAGGAATGATATCAAATAAATAATAAAAAGAGAGGATGGTGATACACAGTCTTACAGGTCAATAGAACATGTTTCAGATTGTTTGCAATTTGCCCACAGCATTTTTTGCATTATATTATATTTTACATTTTATTCTGGTGTGAAACAACTATGAAATAAGCGAGTTGAGGTCCCACACCAGGGTTTTGGTTCTTGTTACTTATTTATAACGAATCCTGTAATAATACTTCATATTGTTTGAAATTATAGCAGAGTGTTTTAGATTTTAAAATGTTTTATTGATCATCCAGGGATCAGCTGGCTTCATATCTGATCTTCTTTTCAAATGATCATTTTTTTAGACTTTTAAAATCAGTGTACACTCACAACTACATTCCCACACAAACAGTAACAACAGCACAAGCAGACACGATGTTTATTGTGATCAGTTACCTAATTGAAGAAAGTTTCAAATCAGTGCAAAGTGATTTTCAATTAGATTTGAATTTTTAATTAAAAAAATGTAAAACACAGCAGCACACTTTAGAAAGTGCAGCAATGTAATGTGTAATGTAAAGAGGTTTGTAGTAAATAATTTAGATGAAAACATCAGAAAACAGCAGTATCATCTTTTATAAAGATTGATTTTGTAAAAAGAATGAATGATTTCATACAAAACAAAACTGTTTTAAAATACCTTCACCCACAACAATCAGTGGCAGTAAGTAAGTAAAGATGTATTTATACTGTAGAGCACTTTTCAAAAGAAAACGCACAAAGTGCTTCACAATAAAAGCATTTAAATATCAAACAATATCAACAAGAGCAACAGAATATTATTGATAAAACAGACCTTAATTAAAAACGAAATATTATTTAAGAGAAGCGAAGGAATAGATGTGATTCTATTTATTTATTTATTTTTTAATTTCAGCTGAATTAAAAGATCAAATATTTAGAGGTTGTTATTATTATTATTATTATTATTATTATTATTATCATTATTATTATTTTTATTATTTTTATTATTATTATTATTATTTGAAATTTAAGGGGCAAAACCAGTCAGTGCTCCGTGTCCCTTCTTCCTTAATTTTAAGCCGAGCTCTGGGAGCTGACCTGAGAGACTTTAAGTTACTCTACGGGCACAACAATTCACTTCACCACTGTGTGTTCAGCACAGCGGCGAGTTGGGAAACAATGATATAAAGGAGAAAGAAGCTCTCAGACAGGCTGCAGCACTTCATTAACCCTTAAAGTTGTCTGAGCACCAGTCTATTGTTGCATTCATTTAATCATTTATTAGATATGAATGTATAATACCTGCTGCCCTGTTTTCACACAGCAGCCAAACCTCTCAAGTTAAGTGAGCATAATCTGCTCACGTGATATTAATCTAGTTGTGTTTTAATGGATTTGTATATATCAGTTGAATGTTTAAGAGGACTTCGCTTTTTGATTTAGTTTTTCTTTCTGAACTTTTTCAGACTAGACGCAACGTGTATATATTTCTACATCATAAGAAACAACATTACACTGAAAACACTTCTCTAAAAAAAAGATCAAATACATCTTCTCTTGTGCGTGGAAAATTCTAATTAAATGTACAATTTATATAATTATTTATTTATTACAATATTTAGCTGATTTAGCTGCTGATCTCCTGTCTCTCTTTGAGCTGAGTAACAGAAATGTGACTTAGGATCCTTTTCAAACATGATGCCGACATGTTCAATTGGGATTACGTCTACAGAGTAAAAGAACATGTTTTTGAAAGGGAGCAGTCAGTCAGATCTTTAGAGATGACCGCTAACAGTAAATGAATAGACGGCAACTAGAAGATCAAATAACAGCGCGGCGGGAAACACGCGTCGGCCTCATACTGATCAAAACACACAGTGTCACCAATCGTGTTCCTGTGTCAAACGTGCGTGTTAGCAAGAGCAACAACTGGCATGACAGGTTGGTGGAGGGGGGAGAGAGGGGCATGGCCTTCAGGCACACACGCGCACACACACATTCTTGAGTGCAGTTGTGTGCTAGCCAAGATTTAGCTAGAGCGCTGGGGTGTGAGGGTGGTGATGGTGGGCCTGGGATTGGGCGAAATATGGTTTTGTGAGCGTGTGTGTGTGTGTGTGTGTGTGTGTGTGTGTGGCAGCTGCAGCCTTCATGCCCCTGGCAGTGTTGTTGTAACCAGGCAAGCCAAGCCCGTCTGCCTGCATTCTTCACCCCCTAGGCCCCCTGCCTGCCACACACACACACACACACACACACACACTGACGTGCACGCAAGTTAGTCAAATGTTAGTGTGTGTTGAGGTTGATTTTTCATTATCTTTTAGGGTTAGAGTTGAATTTCCTATTTAATTTTCCTAATTTTGAACGTGTGAGTCGCTGCATTTGATTCATCTTCACACTGTCCTCGCTTTATTTTTAGGCTAAAATCACAATCCATGCTGAGTGGTTATTTTTGGTTGATACACAGAGAACATGCAGTGAGACATTAGTTTACTCTGCAGCTTGTTTTCAGGTGGTTTTGATAATGTATGCACTGTCCAATAAATATTTCTCCAAGATTGACACGCTCCACTAGCTGATTTTTGTTTAGTAATAAAAAGGCACACACTCATACGGGGCTGTGGAAACGCCAGACCTGAACGCTGCCTCCAGATATTCTTTTTCTATTACCGTCTCTCTCCGCTTCCTCTAACATGACGTTAGCACTTTCCCTTTGGACCGTGCCTTTAGGACATATGCTCCCACCTGTAAATAAATATGCAAACACAAACACACACACACACAACAGAGTTTAGACACTAGCTGTGGGCTACGACTGATGTATACCACAGAGAGGTAACTGTGTCTGTGTTGTAATTAATCTCCTTAGTAGCAGCAGTCAATAGAGAGCGCGGCGGTTGGAGGTGCAGATTGTGAGCAGAGTTTGATTATCGGGCTGTCTGGGGAAATTACTGCAAAGTGCCTCTCAGCAAAAACTTGCTTTTATTATGTCTGCTGGAGAGCAGAAATACGCGCTTACTACCACGACTGCTCTGGAAGCTGTTTCAGGTATTTTTGGAGGGGAATTCTATCAGTGTAGGTGTGTGTGTGTCAGTAAAGTGTGGGATCCAGCAGGTGGTGTCCTTTCACCAGGTCAGTGGGGAGGCTCTCCTTCTCTCACCACCACCACCACCACCCTCCCGTCAGCCCGTCAGCCGGGCCAGCAGCAGGCGGCGGGGAGCTGGAGCCCTCAGCCTCTTTGTTTCTCCGTCCCTCCTCCGCTCCATCCCGCACCTCCACCCGACAACGCAAACTGTCAGCCCTCATTTTTCCACCGCCTGCAGATCCTCTTCACCTAAACATCCATTTATCTGTCTCGCCCATCAGTCCATCCATGAATCCATCCAAGCTTCCTTCCTTCCTTCCTCACCAGTTCCAGGCAGCGGGCAGCGGGCAGCGGCGAGCCAGCCTGCGGTGTGTGTGCGTGTGTGTGTGTGTGTACGTGTGTGTGTGTGTGTGTGTGGGTTAGCGCAGGGCAGGGCCCGAGCATTAAGCCGTATTAAGCCCTAATTAATGAGTGTGCCAGTCGATAGAGGCCAGTTATTGGATTTGCTGCTTTAGCTGCTGGAAGGAGCGCTGCCTTAATCACACACACACACACGCACACGCACACGCACACACACACACACACACACACACACACACACACACACACACACACACACACACACACACACATTCATACACACACACACACACACACACACACACACACTCCCTCTCTCAGGCAGGGTGTACAAGGTGAGACAAGGGGTGGATTAGAGAGAGTGTGTCTGTGTTGTATAAGAAGGCCAGAGGTTGGTCGGCTCTCCGGCCAGACAAACTGAGTGTGTGTGGTTGTTTAGTTAGTGCCAGGGTTAAAGCTTTACTTACTGCATTACATAAACCTCCAGCTTACAACCTGCAGCCGCTTTAAACATCTCAGTTCACGACCCGACCGACCGATTTACTGGCTTCCTGTTCAGCTCGCTTACTGTCAGACCGCTACGTGTGTAAAGCTCTGCTGGCATTTTGCAGCAGTTGTCCGTACAGTCGGTTCCATTTCTCCTAAATAATTGTATTCTGGATGTTTTACTGCATAGTGCCACAGTTTCTCTCTTGAAATGGAAAACCAGCGTTGCCAATAAAACCACCGTAAAGACATGAGGACTAGTTAGCGCTGGGAGACTGACGATGTTTACAGGAGGCCTGCGGTAAAAATGTTGAGATGTGGAGTTGGAAGGATGTGGATGTTTACCAGGCAGGGAAAGTCTAAGTCATGAGTTGCATTATGGGATGTCACGATGCCATCAATTTAGTAGTCAATACCAATACCAGTGACATTCCACGATTCTCGATACCAATTCGAAACCACGGTAAAAAAACAATAACTCACATGTACTTCAACAAACACTCCTTTATTATCATTTGCACTGGGTTTTTTTAGGAAGTTAAACCCGTCATAATTCCCTCTCTACATTCTCACTTACATATCTTATAATTCTGTGAAAACATACTGGATTTATTCAAGTTTCTCGCCAAAAAACTCAATTTTGACAAGATTACATTTGAATGTATCGTGATAATATTAGAATTGACCTTCGCCCAATACTCATTTTTACTTAGAAGAGCCTACATGCATCATAATGTAAATCAGTGGCACCCCCCCGTTAACGTTATCTGTTAGCTCCGTGCAGGACTGTGCTGCTTACCAGCTGCTTACAACTAACGTTACAGTAGCTCTCGTCCTGCTGATTTCATCAAGGATTTGTTGTTTGCAATGTAGCATTATCAAGGAAAAAATAGGAAGTGTCCCCCAGATGTGTCTACAGCGAGTTTTCTGCCTACCAAACACATTTTCTATCGTCCCCGGGACAAAGGGACGCCGTTAGTCTCCAGCCCTGACGGTACCTAAGGTACCTACGGTACTGTAGAAAAACGAATACCATCATGTTTTCACAATGCTAGCATCGACTTGGTACGGAAGTATCAGCTCTCGTGATATCCCTATGTTGCATTATGGGAAATATAGGATACAGTATTTTTTTTTTAGCTTGACACATGTAAAGTGTCCCTTTCAATTAAACACATTTCTTACATTATATACTCAATTTGACTTGAAATGCTGGTAATTAAAGGGTCAGTTCAGCCAAATTACTGAAAAAAGTATTTTCTCACTTACCTCTAGTGGAATGTAGACGTGTTGATAATGTGGTTTTGAGATATCTGATCATAATCTGTCGATTATACAGATCAACAACGTTTCTGGAAAGAGATGTCGTCAGTGATTTATTTTTTTTATAAGTGTAAATCTTAATTGATACTTCTAGAGGTATGTTTTTGTAGTTTGATAAGATCAGATCATAAATACAAAGTGTGTTTCTTCAGAGACGTTAGACTGCTGTTACCTTATCACGATGTCCTCAGAGAAATAACTTTACATAGTCTGAATCAATAATTGAATAAATCCTCTCTATGTTGTCACATTCATCTCTACTAGAACACCAAGTGTAAAAACTCTTCTTGGCAAACAATGTTGCTTTACAAACCTGGAGTGGATTTCAGAGCTGGCCAGTCATCAGCACCAAATCTCTAAAAGAGAGACGGCTGTATATTCTCTTTTTTCCCCCCCGGAGGAGATTGTTTTGAAGCATTCGGTGCGTCTTCATGTACCAAGATCAGAGGTTGTGATTGGATAAGAATTGGCATTTTCTCAGTGTGACTCAGATTAGTTTGGTGGTGTGGAGCTGAAGGCCTTCAGTCAACACGTTCTCAACACTTCCCTCATCAAACATTTACAGCTTCAGAACAACAGGCTCTGTTTCTGACCTTTAGCTCCTCTGCTGTGTGTGTGTGTGTGTGTGTTGCACATCGGTTGTGTCTGTATTGTCTTGTGTCTTGGCTCACCACAGCGGGGCTCTTTCTCTGTGTGTGTGTGTGTGTGTGTGTGTGTGTGTGTGTTGCTGCGTGACGTGGCGGCGCCCTGCTGTGTCGTGCTGTGTGACGGCGTAGGAGTGAGAGTGGGAGGAGGGAGAGAGAGAGAGGGGTGGCTGGTCAGGACAGCTTGGCAGCCGGCTGGAGGAACACCAGGCAGGGAGGGGAGTCATCGCCCTCGGCCTCCAGGACTGGACAGAGCCTCCAGGTCTGAGATTAAGCGCCCAGCGGGCGTCGGGATGAAGGAGAAGGAGGAGAAGGAGGAGGAAAGGGGGAAAGGAGAGAAGGCGGCTGAAGGAGGGCAGGTTATAGCTGCTGAGAACTGATGGTGACGGTGTACAAGGATGCTGAGAAAGTAGATGATGAGGAGTTCCTAACGAAGAGGACCAGGCAGGAGCAGGATTAAACCCTGAGGTGGAAGAGGAGACAGCGCAGGGCAGAGTGAGGACAGTGTGTGGGGGGGGAGAGCAGGGAGCAGATTGTGGAGGAGAGTTGGGATGTTGGCCTCCCCCGTCTGTCACACACAGGCAGCCCTGCCACTGCCAACATGACCAGCAGGGCAGGGGCATCTGTCTCCCCCCCCAGCTACCTCTCTCTGTCTCTCTCTGCCCCGAGACACAACTCTCCTCCTCCTCCTCCTTCTCCTCCTCTTCCTCTATTCCTCCTCTTTATCACACGCATCGTTTCCTGTCTTACTTGTCGCCCTCTGAACCTGTTGAAACAGTGACGGACAAAGTGAAAGATGATCACTCTCATGTCGACACACAGTGCAGTGGCTTTCAAAGCTTTTTGCCGTGTGATAGTTTCTATCTGAGGAACTCCTACTTGCAACTTCCTCGTCACAGGCTGCGCACGAGCTCTGAGCAATGGGCCTCATGCGAGAGCCGCTCATACGAACAGACGCGTTCTTAAGTGGCTTGTACGAGGGATTTAGGAGAACTTGCTGCATTCATACATTTTCTCATATTTTCAATTTTCTCTGAGGCACAAACACAATTTACGAGTTGTCCAGACCTGTCATAGGAGTCATGTGCAATTAGACTGCTGTTATACAAACCTACGTTTTTTCTAAAGGCTGTCAATCGTTAATTGCGATTAATCGCTTTATTGTACAAGTTAATCGCGATTCATTGGAAATTATTGCACTTTTTTTTTGTTCGAAATGTACCTTAAAGGGAGATTTGTCAAGTATTTAATCCTCTTATTAACATGGGAGTGGGCAAACATGCTTGCTTCATGCAAATATATATATGTATTTATTATTGTCAATTAACAACACAAAACAATGACAGATATTGTCCAGAAACCCTCACAGGTACTGCATTTAGCATAAAACAATATGCTGAAATCATAACATGGCAAACTGCAGCCCAACAGGCAACAACAGCTGTCAGTGTGTCAGTGTGCTGACTTGACTATGACTTGCCCCAAACTGCATGTGATTATCATAAAGTGGGCATGTCTGTAAAGGGGAGACTCGTGGGTACCCATAGAACACATTTACATTCACATATCTGGAGGTCAGAGGTCAAGGGACCTCTTTGAAAATGGCCATGCCAGTTTTTCCTCACCGAAATTTAGCGTACGTTTGGAGCGTTATTTAACCTCCTTCCCGACAAGCTAGTATGACAAGGTTGGTACCAATTGATTCCTTAGGTTTAAAACTGAGCCTGCTACAATCTCACAAGTTGCGTGATGAAATTAGTGGTGTTTAAATGAATTTGCGTTGAACTTTGACAGCCCTAGTTTTTTCGCTAATGGATTGTATATTTCATTTCTTTGAAGCAATTTTGAGCTTGAAAATCCTTTATAAACTGCACTTCATAATTATGTTGACATTATCTTCTTTGAATTACAATATAATTATACCCCCGCGACAACGTAGCGTTCCGCGTGTCCGTCCTTCCGTCCGTCCTTCCGTCCGTCCTTCCGTTCGTGTGTCACACTTTCGTTTCCAGTGCAGAACTCTGAAACTATTTAACTAAGGAGCTTCAAATGTGGTATGATGGTTGACGGTGTGGTCTAGTTGTGCTCTTAGAGGGGGTTAGAAGTCCAGGGTGCCCAAAAACTTTTTACATTTCTGCCAAAAACTGTGATTTTCTTTTCCCACTTCAATTTCATTTCCGGAGTACAACTCTGAAACTAGGGGGGGTAACTAGGGGGGGTAACTAGGCATGACATGGCTGACTTACCTCTTTTGGATGCCTTAACGCGTCATACCCTCGGAAGATAGTAACTTTATTGATCCCGAAGGAAATTCAAGTTTCCAGCATCACAGTTCTATAGTGCAAAACATGTTAGTAAAAAGGCAGTAAAAAAGTTAGTAGTGCAAAGACAAAAAAATATACCAGATATAAAAATACAAGATGAAGAAGAAAACTGTTAAAACTGAATATAGTGCAGGGTAACAGCTGTGATACACGACTATATAGTGCAGAAGAGACTGTTAAAAGTGAGTATAGTGCATTATTATCCGTCCTGCAGACCGTCCTCCTTTGTCCCCCCCCCTCTCCCTAGAGAGGTGTTGTACAGTTTGATGGCTCGGGGGACAAAGGATTTCTGAGTCTGTCTGTGGAGTACTTGGGGAGCAGCAGCCTGCCGCTAAACCAGCTCCTCTGTTTGTTGATAACGGCGTGCAGAGGATGGCTGGTGTTGTCCAGTATGGCAAGCGGTCTGTTGAGTGTTCTTCCTTCTGCCACCGTCACCAGAGAGTCAAGCTCCATGCCGACCACGGAGCAGGCCCGCCTGATCAGCTTGTCCAGCCTCGAGGTATCCCTCTTAGTTGTGCTGCCCCCCCCACATCCCCTACCCCCAGCACACCACAGCGTAGAAAAGGACGCTGGCGACCACAGATTGGTAAAACATCCGCAGGAGTTTTGTGCAGATGTTAAATGATCCCAGCCTCCTCAGGAAGTACAGTCTGCTTTGTCCCTTCCTGTAGAGGTGGTCAGTGTTTATTGTCCAGTCCAGTTTGTTGTCCAGCTGCAGCCCGAGGTACTTGTAGGTACCCACGACCTCCACCTCGTTCCCATCGATGTGGACTGGTCGTGGGGGTGGTCTAGACTTCCTGAAGTCTATGACCATCTCTTTGGTTTTTGCGGTGTTGAGCTGCAGGTGGTTGGAGTGACACCAGGTGACGAAGTCCCCCACCAGGCTCCTATACTCCTCCTCCTGATCACCCCCAACACATCCCATAATGGCCGTGTCGTCAGCGAACTTCTGAATGTGACACGACTCAGAGATGTAGTTGAAGTCCGCCGTGTGAGAGAGCGCGTCTTTAGAGACCGTGCTGATGTACTGGCAGAGACAGATGAATGGGGCAGGACGCGTAGCCTTATATGGTATCATTGGGGCGTTAATTATGCTAATTCATAATTCTCATGAACACACGCTCATTTACGCACAGTTGGCGTTCATGGTGTTTACGCGGGTCATTTACATTTACAGACTTGTTCTTAACTTCATCAATCATCCTCCTACAGTAAGACGTGCTGTGAGGGGTTTGAGAGACAGTCATGGATTCTTTACTCACGAAAAAGTTCTGATACCACGATGTAAAATACTCAGATTACAATTACACGTTCAGCATTTCATATCTTACAGAAGTAATATCAGCAAAATGCACTTAAAGTATCAAAAGCCAAAGGGACATTATTCAATATACTGATGCATCGATGTGTAAGCCTGCGTTTACTGTTGTAGCCGGTCGAGGTGGACCTTCTTTATCTAGCTTCCTCTGTGTGTGTGTGCGTGCGTGCGTGCGTGCGTGCGTGCGTGCGTGCGTGCGTGCGTGAATGAATGAGTTCACCGCTGCACTAGAGGAGGGGGATGACTGGATGAATGGATGAAATAATGGGCTGCTGGTGGGAAATATCTTAACAGACATTCCACCTCCACCCCCAAACACCGTCAACACGCACACTATTCATACACCCTTACCCCCAAATCCCAGCTGGAAAACACCACCTCCCAACACACACACACACACACACACACACACACACACACACACACACACACACTGTCTACTCCCAGTGTGCAGTGAAAGAGTTCATTGTTTGCAGGAGCGGCTGTGTCAGAGGGGACACACTAATTGGGATGTCCCAGTACTGATCAACACTTTGCTTCATAAAGCACACACACCAGTCTCTCATCAGACTGTTAACCTGCTGTTCACTTTAGACTACAGGACGGCAACATGGGGATATCATGTAGTATTGAGCCATTCGATCAATTGATCCAGACTTTAGACACACTGGATGATGCAGCACTTGTACTTGTAAAGGGAGTATTTTTACATTGTTATACCCCCGCGACAACGTAGCCCGTTGTCCGTCCTTCCGTCCATTGGCGTGTCACACTTTAGTTTCCGGAGCAGAACTATTCGAAAACTATTTAACTTAGGAGCTTCAGATGTGGTATGATGGTTGACAGTGTGGTCTAGTTGTGCCTTTCGGGGGTTAAAAGTCCAGGGTGCCTGAAATTTTTGAAATTTTTCCAAAAGGGCAAAACCTTTGGCCCTGCTTTAGTAGGGGTCAAGCAGTGAGCGGGGAAGTATGTGAGCCATGCTCACTTTTGCATTGTTGTATTGGTACTTTTACTTAAGTAAAGGATCTGAGTACTTCTACCACCACTGATGATGTGATTGATTTATGGTCCAAGAAGGAAAGGAGACTTGTCCAATGTAGAACTTTATAATATTGCATTTAAAATGACAGTCTAGCCAAACATTGGGCCAGCTATGGTTCACACCTTGGATGGACACAAATAGAAAAAGGAAATGACAGCTCCATTCAAACCAATCAAGACCTCATCACAGAATGCTGTGGGAAGTCTGATTGGTGAGGAAGAGGAGTAGTATAATCTTGCAGCACTCCAGAGAAGTGTGGCCTAAAGTTCCAAAAGATACCCGGATATCCCAAATACAAACAAGAGTATTCCTCTATTTGGAACAATTCATCTATTAAAACAGGTAAGAAACTTTGTTTGTGGAAATCCTGGCTGGAGGGAAATCTGCATAAGATTGGAGACGTGTATGAGGATGAGGCGTTTCTGTCATTTCAACAGATTGATGAACATTTTGAACTAAAAGAATAGAGGAAGTTTTGGAAGCACCGGAGCCAGAGACATCAAGCCAGGCCAGGTTACCTAGATGTGCTCACTCTGTCTCAGTCCTTTACAATATGGTTGCAGATGCTCGGCGTGGGAAGTATGAACATTTTGGACTGATTTGGAAAAAAGATCAAAATTGTAACACTGAGGTAATTGCATGGAAAGACATAGTAACAAATACAGGATGGTCCATTAGGGACGTCCGTAAATGTACACATAATAAGATCATTCATAGGTACTATATTACACCGGTTAGATTTCATAAAATGGGCTCGATACAGAATAACATAACGTAGAGGCAGGTACTGTACCTTCTTCCACTCATTGTGGGATTATTATTTGTTTTTTTTCCTTTGTGGAAAGAGGTTATTGGAAAGTTTGGTGAATGACTGTAAAAGTACTTAACCAGAATCTCCTCAACTCTGTCTGCTGGGAGAGAGATCCCAGTTATCAGGAGGAATATTTACAGCACAGTTTGGTTTAGCACCGACAGGCATCAGTGCAGGTGGAGTTATTCTTCACCGCTGGATGAGTCCGACTCAACCAGAATTTACACAAAACACTCAAGAATTCATATGCTAATTCTGACTATTTTACACAAATAATTGATAATTAATAATTCTAGTTATGACATACTAGACTACAACTTTTTTTATGACTTTATGACAGTATACTATGACTTTTAATGACATACTATACTATGACTTTTTATGACTTTTTTCGACACGCTATACTATTTTCAACATATCAAGTATGCCTTTTTTCGCCAAGTCTATTCAAAACGTTTTTCAACCTACTCTACTATGACTATTTCCGACATACTATATTATGACTTTTTATGCCTTTTTTCCGACATACTACACACTGACTATTTCCGACATACTACACTATGACTCTTCTAACATACTATACTATGACTTTATATAGACAAAATGATTCATGGATTATCGTGGGATCCTGAATCACCTCCCTGTCTGCACTCTAATTATAAACTGCACACCGCTGTCACTTTCATGTAAACAGTGTTGATTACTTGATCAAAACAAAGTCCAGCGATATTTCAAAAAGCTCCCCCTGTGGATCCAGCTCTCTTTCAATATTTACAACATTTGGTTTTATATCAGCCAGGAGGGTACGTTCCTCTCACATAGTTTCAGTCAATATTGTGTGTGTGTGTGTGTGTGTTGCAGGCTGCAGCAGTTGGACCGTCACTGTCAGAGCAGCGCCCAGCAGGTGTATGAGCTGCTGGCCAAACAGAACCAGCTGATGCAGGAGAGAAACGCACTCACTGAGGAGATGCAGAGCCTACACATGGAGGTACACACACACACACACAGCAGAGTGTGACTCACTGTTTTGTTTCTAAATGAATTTGTGGCGGTGTCTTTTCTCTCCAGGTGCACGTTATAGTTGTCATTTTACTAAAATAAAATCAGTAAGAAGATGTTTGTCCCGCCGTGACTAATGACTGTCTGCTTCTCAAAACCATGTGGTCTATATTCTGTTCTGAGTCATTATCAGAGAGATCATGTGTGTGTCTCATTGAGTTGTGTTTGTGTGTTTGTGTCTTTCTAGAGACGAGTCAATACTCTGTCCACATGAGTCTGTCCTGCTTGTTTGGATCTGGATCTGAAGTCAGAAATCTCCTGTTGACAAGAACATATCAAAGTGTCTGTGTTGTGGAGACAAGTGTGTTTCATCCTTTTTGTATTGAGGTACACTGTATACACTGAATGTGTTATCACAACTGAAAATCAGGTTTCATTTTATATTTGACATTTGGCTATAGACTGTTACTGTATATTATATAGTGAGAGGTAACACTTTTTTTATATATACAGATTTAATTGACAAAATCACTCACGCACTAATATGAGCTTTTGGAACACAGTTATTTAAATCAACTTTTCTAATTTTCTTTTTTTACATTTTTTTGGGGAAAAAGTTAATGCTCAACGCTGTTTCATTTTGAACATTTGAACTGAGCTGGAAGTTCAGCAGATTATAGTATTTTTAGCCACAAAGCAAGTAAGAAGTGGACGCCGTCGCAGCAGATTGACATAGTGCTTTATTGAAGCTGTCTGTAAGAAGGAAAATAATGTGCATCCCTATCATATACATTGTGTAAAAATACTAAGGATGTACAGTGTAAAAAAAACAGCTTCATGTTGATGGTAATTTGTTGTTTTCACATCCTCGCGGCCTCAGCGGCCAGCAGCACTGCATCCTGACAGCATGAGGGACACAAAAAGGCTGTTTTGATCGATCTGTTAAGTTTTCCCGACACCGTCTGAGGGTCGACGTCAGCTCTGCTCCTCCGACGTGTCAGAGAGCAGCGCTGACTTCAGTATTACGGTGCTTCAGGGGGAATTGTGGCCCGCTCTGAGAACAGCTGGCAGCTGTCCACAAATGTCTCACACAGCTGTAAAAGCTACAGTAGATGGACATGGACATGAAATTAATTACATGTTGTAATATTTGTACACGCTGTTTTATAAATAAATGCATCTCATGCTTGTTCATGTTAATAGTCATGATGATAGTAGTCTAGTACCAGAGGAAGAAGAGAGGGGGAGGAATTCTGTCGCAGACACGAGGTCAAATACTTTCAGAAATCCTTCCAAACACTGGAGCCGTTTACTTATTATCTGCATTAAACGCAGGGCTGAGTGCGGTTTGTGATTTTTTTTGGCCGACGCCGTCGGTTCATTAACAACGGGCGAGATCAATACAGAGCAGCTGAGGTCTTTGAAAGGATTTTACATATTATTCAAATACTATTGGAGTCAGATCTGTTGTGTGATAGATGTACAGTACAAACAGCAGCAGCTTTAAGAGTGAACACTGTCAGTGCAGCGTCAGATATCTCACATACTGTCGATTCACACCAGTCGAGGGCACCAGTGAAGCTGTGAGGAGGCTTAAAGCATCCAGTTAAAGACCTCACTGACGTGGCCACAACTGATTCATAGTCTTTAAGGGAAAACCCACATTGATGAAGAGGATTACTAAGCTCCATCGTCTCCACTTACGGTAGCTGAAGGAAAACATTTGTATTGTAATGATCTCTGACCTTCGAATCAGCGTCTGGCAGCTGCCAGTAAATGAACTTGAATATGTGGAAGGTTGAACAAGGAGAGTTGGAGGCTCAACGGAGGGAAAACTTTTCAAAAACAGAAGGAGTCGGTGACATCAGTGGATTTTTCCCAAACATTTTAGTTCGTGAAGACTGACCAAGTTACTGAACATTTCCACTGAGCGTGATTCTGCAGCGGCAGCACTGACTCGTCTCTGGCACGTGGGACACAATCACTCCGGGTCTTGCCAACTTTCGACATCAGAGCAACAAAGCTATATCGGTTGTATGCGGAGGGGAGATGTGCTTTAAAAATCCTCATTTTCTTAAAAACATAAAAAAGCTAAAAATCTTCCTTTAAAGCAGGGTTGAATCAGATTCCTCTGAATCATATAAAAAGTGATGGATGTGAAAGTGCTGTGGCCGAAGCTACAAAGCGGTATTTCATGAACTCTGGTTTCTAATGATTTTGGCGGTAAGCGTGCACATACAGCTAGAACTCCTCAGTCGCTCGCAGACCTGGGTCAAATCAAAGCTGAAATCCTTCCAAATACTCGGGAGCGTTTTGCTTGAGCCTGTCGACGGTTGCCAGCTGGGTGGGAGCTGTACTCATTTTTGAACTATTCGACTGCTTCGGCTGTGCCAGACAGGCTCAATCGATCACAGAGAAGTATTTTTCATAAGAGTTCTGAGTGCCACTTTTGACTCAGGACTGGTTCGTGCGGACAGAGGACTACAGCATGCAGGCCAGCGCCGTCCTTTTCTACTTTCTGCCATAAAGCGCCTTTGCCAGCTAATAGCGATTTAATGGATGTGCATGTGTAAAGCACATAGACTCAAGAGCAGCGGGAAAAAACAGGTAATGTGTCGTTTAAGAGATATTTATAAAGAAACAAAATTATTTTTAGAACAAAATCTCTGGAGACTTAAACTGCAGAGTGAAACACGACTACACCCCCTTTACTGCTAAACTCCAAAAACAAAATGACACCAAATAAATTAAATAGAAAAGAAATTCAAGTTATCCATCAACGATGAGAATAAAAACATTCAAATAATAAATATTGGAATACAATTTTCTTTCTACGCCTAACGAGAGCACATCCCCTTGTGCTCTCTTTAAATCTGCCACATCCAGATATCCACATGATCACATGTTTGGTTGAAATTTCAAATGTTTAAAAATATATTTCCTCACATCTGATGATGTGTTTTTTTTTTTCTGAAGTGCTGGATGTGTTCGGAGTTAAACCCATAAGGCTTACTGGCGTTTTGAAGACAGAGAAATTGAGGGGATTTAAAATCTTGTTGGTCAGACTGGAAGACATGACGACGCAAACAAACAAAGTCCAGACCGGAGAGGTGACCGTGCACGTTAAAGACAGAGGAGTGTTGAAAATGGGATCATCCCCACTCTTGAAATAAACGCTAACTCTTTCTCACCTACAATCCAAAGAACCGACTGACCTCACAAACTCACATTTCATATCCAAACACTAGTATTCCTCGTCCTCCTCGGCTCTGTCTCGACACACTGACGGTAAAAAAGCAGCACTCACTGTTTATGGTATTGAATCTTTTACATCCTTACCGCTTTACATTCACACTTCTGGGCTGCACTTGGTTTTTTTTTGCTCAACTTCCACTTCGTCTTTCTCTCTGAACTCTCTGAACTCTCTGAACTCTCTGAACTCTCTGTCTCTGCCTTCACCGACACACACCTGTGGTCACAGTACATTTGGGGAACATTTGTGTCAGTGAGATGAGCCTTGATAGTAAACACCTGTGGGGATGATTTGGGTAAAGTTGAAGAAGGAAATAGGGCTGCACAATTAATGGAAATTTTTTCAAAATCTCAATAGGTATTTGTTAAAACTCGCAATATTTGTTAAAGGCCAAATATGCGTCAAAATACATTTTAAATTAAATATTGCGGTGCTGCAGAGATGTTCAGGCCTACACATCATATTCTACAGACTTCAAGAAAACATCTTTGTTTGGTACAGATCCACGCAAAAATCACACCATAATCATTTTAATATGTTTTTCAATGAAAATGAGAATAATGTAAAAAAAAAAAAAAAAAAGTAGCATTCCCTTTAATATCAAATCATATCGCAACTGCAAAATAATCTCATTCGATTTTTTTTTCATAATTGTGCAGCCCTAGAAGGAAAGGTGATTAAATAAATACATATCTTTAAGCTTGCGGTACACGAGCGTCTGTCTGGACCGCGTCCCGTCACCTCTCCGCCGTCACATTTTGGTCACAAAACAACACAAAAACATCATTAAAATAAACGATGGAGCAGGAAGGCTATCCGCTTTCCCTCCTACATTCTTCAGCCATATTTGTTTCTTGAGGTGCCTTTTTCTTTTTCTTTTTTTCTTCTCTCAGCCCTAAGAAATAGTTTTTTTTCTCTAGAATAATGTAATAACAATAGAAAAAGTTAAATATAAAAACCGATGAGTAGAACAATAAATAGAACATATATATATATATTATAGCCATTTGCTGTGATTGGTGTAAACCCATAACTGTTGATGTGTACCTCCTCACAGACCATAAGAATCTCTCACAGGAAATCAGCTGTTCCCTCAGTCATCAATACGTCATAAATATCACATTATAAATATTTCATCATTCTTGGAGCTTTTCACCTGTATTCTCTCTCTCTCTCTCTCTCTTTCTCTCTCTCTCTCTCTCTCTCTATCTCTCTCTATCTCTCTCTATCTCTCTCTCTTTCTCTCTCTCTCTCTCTCTTTCTCTCTCTATCTCTCTCTCTCTCTCTTTCTCTCTTTCTCTCTTCTCTCATCAACAATGCCCATCCTGGACTTCTCTTTTCACTCTGTTCCTGCAGCAGTTTTCCCTTTCCTGCACAGAGACAGAGAGGTACAGCCGTATGGTTCCCGTGACGACAACATGTCACAGTAAAGCTTCATCATCGACACAAAGCACCGCTTCACTTCTCATTTCCCTTTTGGGACAGAAGAGACTTAAACTCGTAGGGACAGAGGGGGGAGGGAGGGGAGGGAGGGGAGGACATTGAAAACTCTCAATTTCACCTCCTCAGTGATGGATATATCAACCACCTTGCACTGCATTGTGGGTAACGTAGTAAAGCTCATGGTTCGGGAGCTTCATCCTCCTGGACTGCTGTGCTTTGAGGTGCGTTCTTCAACACAAACCCTTAATAGTACCTTGCACACACACTCACACACACACACACACACACAAACACGTCGTCCTCTCGTCGTCTTAATCTATAGAGTCAATGTGTGACAGCAGCACGTTAGGAGTAATAGCGACGCCCGTTCTGCAGCTGTACGAGCATAGACGTTAAATACAGGTGGGTGATGAGTTGCTGGCGCCTGTATGATGATCTGCAGCATTAAGCTAGTAGTGTAGCACCGGGTTTTTAGTAGTAGTAGCAGTATAGTAGTAGTAGGAGGAGTAGTAGTAGTACCTGTAGTAGTAGTTGAAATAGCAGCAACGACAATAATGGATTGCACTGAGCAAAACCTGAGTCAAATCCCGCTCGACAAAGTGAGCTGCGGAGGATTCTGCTCACAGGCGACAAACTGCTCCCTCAATGCCAGGCAGCCTCAATCAACCCCAGAATCATTTAGGTGAGGATTTGAAATCAGACCCCGAGTGTCTCTCTGAGTCTGAGAGTCTGTTTTGCAAAAGCCTGAGATACAACCGGTAACGGCAGTTTAGGTTTGAATGACTCAAAATGCTATATCTCCATCGTACGGATGAGAAGTCACAAAAACGAACTCCTGAAAAATGCATCAGCTGTTTTTCGTCTAACTCGATCAGAAGTTGTTTTTTTGTTTTGAGAGTTTGGCAGGACCGACACATGTCAAAGCACAGCAGGCCACCGGTGATGCTCCTGTCATTAAAGGGACATTACATAGTAACTGATCACATCACAGTTCGGATCACCTAGGGCTGCAGTGCAGGATTAGAAAGTAAATTTTGCCTCCTGGAAGTTCTCTCTAAAAAGGAATCCACAAAAATAATAATGATAATAAAAAGGAAACAAATAGAGAAGCAGACTGCAGAGGTGAAAAAGAGAGGAGGAGGAAGAGGAGAGGAGAAAAAGGGGCAAAATCCTTCAAGTCTTTTCTGGGTCGGTCCAAAGCTGTGGGTCTTTTTTTGTCCCACACTGATGTCCTCAGAGACCAGCTGTGATGATGTCACCGTGGTGGACGCTTCATTCCCGGCCGCTGGCGGAGTAGGAGAACTGTGGGAAGTGCGGTCGTCTCTCGTTGTCCAGACAGTCCATCCCGTCCTCGTCGACTAAAGAAACACGAGGATTCAGAGGTGATTAATGACGTGATTAATTACATCTTTCACTTAATATCAATACATTAAATCAAACGGGAAATTGATTTGATCATCTCATAAATATAATCACACCTTACAAAGCATTGTGTTCGGGGAAGTTGTTGTGTAGATTTAAACAGAACAAGATTCAATTAACAAGTGTGTCTTTGATGTGCCAATCTCCTGCTAACTAACTGATGTGTGACCTACAAAACGAGTGGAACCTCACATTAGCTGCAGAGAAACACATCGGTTCCACTAATGCATAATTCAGTGCCGAACATTTTGAAACCGGTATCTTCGTTTCAAAAAGCCTGTGAAGCGCTGCGGCGTGTGGCCCGAGGACTATTGCAGAGACATTTGAATAAACAGACAACAGCACTTTGAGTGTTTGTTTTACGCCAGTTAATTCAAGCTGAATGTCTCACCTGAAGAAACGGCGGAAGCGCTGATACTTTGTTTGCAACTGCAATTATTGAAGTAATCAAAGTGAGTAAAAAAAAGCTAAATTTGATCACAATCAGGTGCTTGATGAATGCAATCTACTGACTGCACAGCTAGACAAGTCATTTATTCCAACTGTTTTATTAACATCGTTCATGATCCTCTGGAGAAAGTGTATTTAACATGCAAAACACATACAGTATGAAGCACATACTGTACAGTGTTTGGTGGGATGTGGGCTATTTTAAAAAGTCTTATGTAATATTTGACCCTACGCTTGTTAAACACACACACGCTCCAAACCAGAGCATTTGCTTCTTTTGTAACTCGATGCAAAACAAATGAGTGTGAGATTTGGTTGAGTTTGAATCATATGTGTGTACGTACATGTGTGAGAAAGAGAGAGCAACAGAAAACACTCACATTTCTCTGGTGGAGTGATTGTGATGGTCTGGGCCGTGAACTCCTCGTCGAAGTATCTGGTGTCCGTCTCCGACGTCACCTGAGGCTTGAAGGGAGGGACCATCTGGGGCAGAGACGTAGAGGATGACACGAAGAGGAAAGATTAGATTGAACAATAACACTTTCAAACTCTTCAGACCAGCTGCTTCACCAAACTCTGGATGTCACAGAACTTCCCGCAATTGGGGCACGCTAGTGTGTCATAAAAACATCATAGTGTAGTTGATTATGAAAAGTCATATTATAGTATGTCATAAAAGTCAAAGTATAGTATGTCATAAAACATCATAGTATAGTATGTCATAAAAAGTCAACGAAGTATGTCATAAAAAGTCATAGTAAAATACATCATGAAAAACGCTAGTGTGTCAAAAAAAGTCAAAGTATAGTAAGTCATAAAAAGTCATAGTATAATATGTCAAAAAAATAGTTATATTAAAGTATGTAAAAAAAATCATAGTATAGTATGTCGAAGAAAAAAATCATAGTATAGTGTGTACAAAAAAAGTCAGTATGTTATGTTAAAAAAAGAGTCATCAAAATTCATAGTATAATTTGCTGAAAAAAAATTATAGTTTAGTATGTCAAAAAAAGAGAGTATAGTATAGAATATCACAAAACAAGTCATAGTATAGTATGTTGAAAAAATTCATAAAAAAGTCATAGTGTAGTATGTCGGAAAAAAAAGTCATACAAAAGTCATAGCATAGTACGTGGAAAAAAGTCATGGTATAGTAGGTTGAGAAAAGTCATAGTATAATATGTCGAAAAATAGTCGTAGTATAGTATGTGAAATAAAGTCATAAAAAAAGTCATAGTATAGTTTGTCGAAAAAAAGTCATGGTACAATATTTTGAGAAAAAAAGACATAGTTTTGGATGTCAAAATATGTTGTAGTATAGTATGTTGAAAAATAGTCACAATATAGTATGTGAAATAAAGTCATAAAAATAGTCATAGTATAGTATGTTGAAAAAATTCATAAAAAGTACATCCATGTCTGTCCAAAATGTCATCACTTCATCATTTTATCCTATTAGACATTTGTGTAAAATTGTCATGATTAGCATATGAATTCTTGAGTTATGGCCAAAAACGTGTTTTGTGGGTTACAGTGACCTTTGACCTTTAACCACCGCATTCTTCTCAGCTCATCATTGAGTCCAGTGGATGTTTGTGCCAGATGACGGACGGACGGACAGACAACCCCAAAACATAAAGTCGTAGGCACGGAGGCATAAAAATGTGATGTTTGTTTGTGTGAATATGTGTTGCATTCATATTTGAACTGTGGTGTTGCTTTACAACAAGGAAAGGAAAGGAAAGGAGATGAGGAAAGGAAATGAGAGGAGGAAGGAGAGAGGACAGCAGGAGAGGAGTGTGAAGAACAGGAGACATGTTATTATAGGTGTTTGCCACACAGGACCTGATTCTTACTCGCTGGTGTTATACGAGTAAACACATGGTAGACCTCCAGGATACAAGGTCACACGTCTCCGTGATGCTCTGTGCTTTATACGGCTGTGTTTAGCAAAGTGCAAGCTGCAAACTTACAGTTCTACCGTCATGTTGCTCCGTACCTTTTTATCATATACATCCTGCCAGTCAACGCCAGAGAAGAAGCTGTGTCTCATTATTTCTTTAGCGTCATCTGGTCCTCCACCGAGCCTAGAGGACAGGAGAGGAACGTTAGAATAAAACAAACCGAGACATCTGATTGGACCCAACAAAAGAAAGTAATCAAACTTATAAAAGTCATCAGAAGGGATGGAGATATTTAATACCTTCGTTAGCAAAATAACTTGAATAAAACTCCTGATATACTCCTGGTACATCTGTTCGCATCTCTACATTTTTCACACACAGTTACACTAAGCCACACGCTAACCGTTTGTTGGGGTCTTTGATGAGCAGGCCTGACAGCAGGGACTTGGCGTCGGACGACAGAGTGCGCGGGAACTTGATGTCCTCCATGAGGATGAGCTCAAACAGCTTCTCGTGGTCCTGGTTGTAGAACGGCAGTCGGCCGCACATCATCTCGTACGTCACCACGCCCAAACCCCACCAGTCCACCGCCCGACCGTAGTCGTTGTCCTCCAGGACCTGACAGAGAGACGAGAGAGACGGATACACAATGTTTGCTTTTTCTTTTTAAACGGGACCATTTGTTTTATTGGACATCTGCTTTTTTTTTTCCTGCATTTCTGCAGTTATTTTATTGGACAATGCAGACTGCCCAAGGTACTCGATGAAGAGGCAGATGAGCGAGGAGAGACAGCAAAGGAGAGTCAATATGCCATCTTGCTCGAGGGACGAATAAAAAGAAACAGTAAAAGTTGTCCGAGGAGAACAGAAGTGGCCGCGCAGATAACAAGGGCTGCGGTGTACACGGCTCTCTTTCAGCACACAGACACACACATACAGAGGCAAACATCATGGGATGGCAGGTCTTCAGAGGCCCCTGTTACAGTAAGAGAGTCAGTGTGCTGGCGTGGCCCACCAGATGCCCCCCACCCCCTCCCCCCGTGGTCCCTGCCAGCTCTCCCTGGCACACAGCTCCTTCTCCTGGCAGGGACAGAGAGGGAACGTCCCTGGATGGAAAAGGCAGGAACAGCCCGCAACATGGGTCAGGGCCAGTCCGACCTCCGAGCTGGCTAGCAAAGGTACTGTTCTGTGTAAGCTGCTGTGCTGTGTGAGCTGAGTGTGTACGTGTTGGGGAAAAGAGGTTGTGTGAAAGAAGTAACTCCCGTATCAAAGTGTTGTGTCTGGGCTGCCTTCCTGCTCTTATTCCCTGCCTGCTCTCCTTGCGCCGTCCTCTCCATTCCGTCTCATCCTGCCATCTATCCCGTCCTCTAATCACGTCTTCCCTTCGCTCGTTCCTTCTCTTTCATCCTCTCATGTGCCCGTTCGCTCACCTCTGGAAGAGCAAGGAAGAGGAGAAGAAGGAAAAAAAGGAGGCAGACGCAGGAAGAGAGAGGTATTTTCAGGTACTGTCGAGGCCCTCATTAACATAATAAGCTTATTAACATGATGAGTGTGTATGAGTGTGTGTGTGTGTGTGTGTGTGTGTGTGTGTGTGACTGACAGACAGACAGGGCTGGAGAGCAGCCAGAACAGCATATGTTGTACATCTCGCCAATAATAATAACATCTCACTCACTGTTAATAATGGACCAGGCTGGGTGGACGCTAACAGATATACAAACACATGAAAGCACAAAACGTACCCACACACAAAAACATGTTTTTTGACAACTATTATAAATTACACGATGAAACTATACAGCAAATGTCAGAATATCAGAAGATTTAAAAATATACCGTACACTGAACTAATATGTGCCATTAGCAGCAGCGAGATGGGTGGCAGATGCATATAGTACAAGTGTCAGGAATAGCATAAATAGCTTAGATTGATTAGACGTGTTTATCCAAACTGCAGACTGACTGTGAAAATACAGAACCTACAAACTAAGCAGCAGCATACTGAAATTTAACCGAGTATTTTAAATAACTTGTGCTGCACACTGACATGCTGTACGACTGGAAGCTTTGAACCTCACATTTCAGGCACATGAACATTTCAATAGCTGTGTCAAAAGTAAGGCTGTCAAGTTAATGCGATAATAACGCAAATTGTGTACGCAAGTCGCAAATTCGTTTTAACGCCACTAATATCCTTACCGCATTAACACAACTTGTGATTTTTAAGGTTGTAGTGGGCTCAGTTTGAAAGCTAGAGTGAAGATACTGGCATCATATTAAACTAGAAAACCTCAGGAATCCGTTGGTACCAACCATGTCATACTAACTTGTTACGGAGGAGGCTAAATAGCGCTCCAAACTTGTGCTAAATTTTGGCGATGAAAATGGGTTCTATGGGTACCCACGAGTCTCCCCTTTACAGACATGCCCACTTTATGATAATGAAATGCAGTTTGGGGCAAGTCATAGTCAAGTCAGCACACTGACACACTGACAGCTGTTGTTGCCTGTTGGGCTGCAGTTTGACATGTTATGATTTGAGCATATTGTTTTATGCTAAATGCAGTACCTGTGAGGGTTTCTGGACAATATCTGTCATTGTTTTGTGTTGTTAATTGATTTCCAATAATAAATATATACACACATTTGCATAAAGCAGCATATTTGTCCACTCCCATGTTGATATGAGTATTAAATACTTGACAAATCTCCCTTTAAGGTTCATTTTGAACAGATAAATAAATGTGCGATTAATTTGTGATTAAATATTTTAATCGATTGACAGCCCTAACCTGTACATAATGCATGGAACTATCATAATATACAACATACAGTATATACTATAATAATCAGTGACAGTACTGTGAATTGATTCTTTTAATTTGATGCTTGTTTTTAATCCTAAATAAAAAGGAGCAATTATTATTGTTATTCCTCCTCCTAGGGTTGTCAGTAGTAGTAGATGCTGTGGCATTATATTTTACCTCATACTTCATACCTTACTTTTGGTTGGTAGAGAGCCAGGAATTAAAGATTATTCTATTGTTGCAAGAAATCAAAAGAAAACCAAAGAAAAAAAGAAAACGGATAAGAAAACAAAAAAGGTCCCAGCGGTGCGGTACTTGACCTTTTAAGGTTCATTTTGAATGGATAAAAAATGTCCCATTAATTTGCGATTGATCGCAATTAACTATGGACAATAATGCGATTAATCACGATTAAATATTCTAATCGATTGACAGCCCCTAGTCAAAAGGTAAGAAGAAGGTGGTGTGAGTTTATTAAATATTCAGCTCAGTTTTATGGTGGTGAGACTCCATGAGTATGATACTTCTAAATGAATCTGTATGATGCTACATCCAAGAAAACTATTTCATACAATCAAAGTGATATCATCAGCAAACAGGTGATTAAAAACTGCTTTATGCGCACTTCTCACTCAGGAGCAAAAACACTTCTTATCCGAGTCAGTGGTAAATATGTGATGTTGATATTGCACATCAGGAATCCTGCATGTTAAAGCCCAGAACTCTGTGAGAGACTCGCTGCAATTTACAGTCTTATTCCTCTCAACATTTTACTCAGCAGTTACTCCTAATAAGTGTCAGACGTAGGTGCAGATGAGGTTCTGTTGTACTGTAAATTATGTAAAATGTCATTGTGCAATGAGACTAGGTGAGAGAAAAACACCAAAAAGCTGCCTGTGAGTTCCCACAGCAGCTCAATGCTACAGAAAGCTGGTCATTAACTGACTGAGCTCACACACTCCACACTAAACTACTAATGATGCAGGCGGCTGCTTCAGCGTGCGCAAGTCAACATGTGCGTGGAAGTGAATAAAAGAGTTATGAGTGCTATTTTATGTGTGTGTGTGTGTGTGTGTGTGTGTGTTTGTGTGTGAATGACGCTGGTCACCCTGTTGGCAGCTGCAGAGAAGAGCTGAGGGAACGAAGCGCGCCGCCAGCTCCAGATATACTATTGATTGGTACGGCTGGAGGGATAACACTGGCTTAGACTGCTGGGAGACTGTCAGACATACACACATACATGCACACACACACACACACACACACACACACACACACACACACACACACACACACAGCAGATGGAATATTTATCCGTCCTCATCAAATTCATAAAGTTTTGAGAGTGAGGCAAACTAGGAGATGTTTGGTGTTTCAGTCCCTGCAGCTTGAAGAGGGACACACACACACACACACACACACACACACACACAGTGTGCATTTATGAAATTCAGAGCAGCTTACAAGGCGGTTTTTCAATGTTGATCTACAGGGCTGTGTGTCGAGTCTTTGTACAAAAAGGTACAGAAATGTATACAAATGCAAGCAGTCCAGTTGGACATGTATATGTATGTGCATGTCGGTGTAAATAGAGGGTGTGGGTGTGTGTGTGTGTGTGTGTGTGTGTGTGTGTGTGTGTGTGTGTGTGTGTCCTGGGACCAAAAGAAAGTGGTGGCAGCTCGGTTGCAGGCAGGGAGCAGATTAATCCACACAGAGCCAGAATGCTGCCCCACAGCCTTAGGCATGGAGGCATGGGAGTGTGAGTGTGTGTACAGTACGTGTGGTTATGTGTATATTTTAGAAACAGACAGGACAAATAAATAGGACAAGACGGGCAGAAGTAACAAATTAGTGAAATCAGCAGGAGAGAAGAGAAGAAGAAGAAAAGAAGAGGAAGAGAAGGAGAAGAAGAAGAAGAGCTCTGATTAAAAGCAGCCGTGAGAAAGAAGGTCTTGTCCTGTCCTGGTCCCTACTGGGGCAGCCATGTGGCAACTAGATGCTGCTCGCGGGGCGGGGGCTTTTGGCAGCCTGGACAGGACTAGATGGGACGGGACGGGCACACACAGCCTGTGGCTGTACCAGCCCAGATACCCAGCAGGCTACTGGGAACACAAACACATCATATACTGGGCACAGTGAACACACGCTCCCATATTGTCGGTGTCACACAGAGACCTCCTATCTCCACAGTGTCATCGTTTGGAACTAGGTTTATGTCGACACTGTTGTGACATTTCGCAATGTTTTACTAACGGCTGACTGTGCTGCTGTGTTTATGAAGCATTTACCGTTACAGTATAAGAACAAAAATCACAATGCCCAACATTGTGCCCAACACTTCCCATGTGTTTTCTCTGATTGTTTTTCCATCCCTTTACAAGGACCTCAACACTGCTTATTGTCCATTGTGCATTAATCTTTTTTAGGGCTGTCAAAGTTAACGCTATATTAACGCAAATTCGTTTTAACGCCACTAATTTCTTTGATGCATTAATGCGGCTTACGATTTTTAGGTTGTTTGTATTTCTAGGTTTAGGTCTAGCTTTAAGGCTGAGCCCGCAGTCTCAAAGTTAGAGTGAAGATACTGGCATCATATGAAACTAGAAAAGCTAAGGAATCCATCGGTACCAATCATGTCATACTAGCTTGCCGCGAAGGAGGCTAAATAACGCTCCAAACTTACACTCAATTTTGGGAAGGAAAAACTGTCATGGCCATTTTCAAAGGGGTCCCTTGACCTCTGACCTCAAGATATGTGAATGAAAATGGGTTCTATGGGTACCCACGAGTCTGCTAAATGCAGTACCTGTGAGGGTTTCTGGACAATATTTGTCATTGTTTTGTGTTGTTAATTGATTTCCAATAATATAAATATATATACATACATAAAGCAGCATATTTGTCCACTCCCATGTTGATAAGAGTATTAAACACTTGACAAATCTCCCTTTAAGGTACATTTTGAACAGATCAAAAATGTGTGATTAATTTGCGATTAAATATTTGAATCGATTGTCTATCCTTGAAACAAATAAGAACATTTTGATATAACGCTTCACGAGTTCGGCTGATTAACTTTACAGTGTTGTGTTGCTGTGTGTGAGCTCCTTCAGGCACACAGCAGACACAAACCTTCTTTATTCACTTCTCATCTGCCCTTTTCACTGACGGCAAACATGGGAACTGTCTGAATTTCACTCCCGTAACCCTGAAATATTTCCTCTCCCTTCTCATCTTCCTCTGTCTTCAACCCCCCCACCACCCCCTCTCTCTTTTTTAATCCCGGCTACTTTGCATCTCTGTAACTTGGCTCCGAGCAAACTGTGTTATTTTTACACGCGGGCGGGCGAGCAGAGCGTGCGGGCGGGTGAGTGGCGGCGGCGGTGGTGTAGATTTCCAGGTTTTTTCCGAGCACCTTCCTCCAACCTCGCCCATCTGCCGCCATCTGCCTCGCTTTAGCCCGCACTTTCTACTGCAATCACACACACGGCGCACACACGCGCGCACACACATAAATGCACACAGACGCACATCCTGTGAAAAATAACCAACAGCCTCCAATCAGCTTTTGGCACGCAAAGGAAGGGACTCTAAAAAAAAGCACAAAATGCTGCGCCAAATTGTCCTCCATACTTTTTCAAGTGGGATATACACTATGCCTCTCTCCTCCTGCCTTCATCTCCACATCTACATCGCTCTGTCTCCACCACCCACAGTGCTGCAGCGCTCTCGCCAGTTGATCTGCTGGCCTTCGAGTGAAGCAGCGCTGATGGCTGGACAGCGAAATGCTGCAAAAAAACTATTACAAGAATGTAGTTATGTGTGTGTGTGTGTGTGTGTAAGCGCTGTGCTGTGCCCTTTTCCAATTCAACCAACACCCTCATTCACACGCATAAGCTGCATATTTACTGTTCACCCTGATATTATGGAAAGTGTTCGCCTGTGAAATCTGCAAATTAAAATGTGCATGCATAAATTCCACTGTAAGAAGGTTTCAAACATCAGAGTCCTTACAAAACGCAGGGTATTATGGGTGAGGGGTGGCGAGAGAGTACATCACTTCATGACTTGAGGGTACGGTGTATGTGTAGATGCTCTCAGTCAATCTGCTCAGTTTACAGAACTTTACACACAGTCCCTGAGATGTACGTCATTTATCAGTTGATTCAGGCAAATATGTATTATTATTATTATATCATATTATAAAGAGTCTACATTGTTGTGCGGATGTGTTCTTTAAATCCATCACCATTAGGCCACATTGCACACTACACATGTTCATAATGTAACCAAAATATGTGATCGGTTTTAAACACACATTTGATGTTTGTACTATTTTGTTTTGTGATTGACTAATATTTAGGTTGGTAAGCCGATGGTGGACTAATGCTACATAACTTACACTAACCATAACCCTGAACTGATAGTATATGGTTGTACCTCCTGTACATAATGCATGCAACTACCATAAAGTATTTAATACTCGTATCAACATGGGAGTGGGCAAATATGCTGCTTTATGCAAATTAATGTATATATTTATTATTGGAAATCATTTAACAACACAAAACAATGACAGATATTGTCCAGAAACCCTCACAGGTACTGCATTTAGCATAAAACAATATGCTCAAATCATAACATGGCAAACTGCAGCCCAACAGGCAACAACAGCTGTCAGTGTGTCAGTGTGCTGACTTGACTATGACTTGCCCCAAACTGCATGTGATTATCATAAAGTGGGCATGTCTGTAAAGGGGAGACTCGTGGGTACCCATAGAACCCATTTACATTCACATATCTGGAGGTCAGAGGTCAAGGGACCCCTTTGAGAACAGTTTTTCATCACCAAAATTTAGCGCAAGTTTGGAGCGTTATTTAAGCTCCTTTGCAACAAGCCAGTATGACGTGGTTGGTACCAACGGATTCCTCGAGTTTTCATATGATACCGTTATCTTCCTTCTAAGTTTAAAACTGAGCCTGTGCTGCGTTAAATTAGTGGCGTTAAAACAAATTTGTGTTAACGTGTTATCGCGTTAACTTTGACAGCCCTATTTACAACATATACTGTCTACTGTAATAGTCAGTGACAGTAATGTGAATGGAATCTTTTAATTTGATGCTCATATCTAATCTTAAATAAAAAGGAACATTCATTATTGTTATTCCTTCTCCTAGGGTTGTCAGTAGTAGTAGATGCTGTGGCTTTATATTTGACCTCATACTTCATACCTTACTTTGGGTCGGTAGAGACGCAGGGATTAATGGTCGTTCTATTGTTGCACTCTTAACTTGCTGCATAACAGGGCTACATGGTGTACAGATGGGTGACATGGTGGTGAAGATCAAAGCAAGAGGAGAGAGTGAGACTGAAGAAGTGGAAAAAATACTTCAGAAACATCTTAGAAGATAAAGGAAAAGAATGAGAGCGAAAGAAATGCAAAAAAAAAACAGAGAAAAAAAAGAAAACAGATAAGAAAAGTAAAATAAGTTACCTCAGGTGCGAGGTACTCGGGTGTGCCACAGAAAGTCTTCATGGTAGCAGCGTCTGTGATGCCCTCCTTGCAGAGGCCGAAATCAGTGATTTTGATGTGGCCGTCTTTATCCAGCATCAGGTTTTCTAACTGGAAGGAAACAAAAAAAACACCACCATTTCCACAACTTTCACCTTCAGAATCAGAGAATCAGTGGAAAATGAATGCTTTTTATCAAAGGTTTTGAATCATATTTCAATGAAAGTAACTAGAAAAAGACCTTTTTTCTGTACGGTGGTGTCAAAGTTTTACAAGTAAGGAAAGCCATATTGCATTACCGCACATACACACACTCAGACAGACACACACCAGACACACAAACAAGCAGAGGAGGGAAATAAACTTCAGGCGTGTAGTGGAGCCACTCAACCTTTTAATTTTAATGGCTGAAGTGTTTTTCTCGCTCTCTGTCTGCTTTTTCTCCTTTTTGTTTTCTTGGCTGCTGTGAGCAGGGCTGGGGCCAAGGCTGCCAGGCAGACGCTCAGAAAGAGCCATCTACCTCTCTACCTCTGTGGCATCAGCCTCCCTCCCTCCCCTCCCACCCCCCCTCCCTGCCTGCCTCCACCTCCCACACTTCTTTACTGCTTTATGTGTGTGTGTGTGTGTGAGCTTGTCCCCGTCCCTCTCTTTAATTACCACACATCCTGAGCCACTCCTCTCCTCCTGGATGAAAACAAAAAACTGTGGAACACAAGGTGAGGGGGCTTAAAAAAAAAAAAAAAAAGTTTTCCCTCAAATATCCGATCACTCTCATCATCCATGCCCCCCAAACCAGCCTCCCCTCTCTGTTTTCTGTTTACCTTGAGGTCCCGGTACACAATCTTGGCTGAATGCAGGTAGTCGAGTGCCGAGACGATCTCGGCGCCGTAGAAGCGCGTGCGCTCCTCTGAGAACACCCGCTCTCTGGACAAATGGAAAAACAGCTGCGGGAGAAGGAGGGAGGAAGAGAGAGGGTGAGACAGAGAGAGGGCGGGGGGGAGAGAGAGAGAGAGAGAGAGAGAGAGAGAGAGAGAGAAAGAGAGGGGAGAGACAGCAGGGACGGCACAGCAATAATTACTGATTTATTGGAGGAAATTAGCACAACACAAACTGGCTGCCCGCACCATATTGAGATGATAGATAGCGGAGGGGAGGGTGTGTGTGTGTGAGGGGTGCGCATGGAGAGGGGCTGGGGGGGTGGGGGGGGGCGTCTCGGAGGAGGGCGGGTGGAGGCGCTCGGCAGCTGGCGCCTCATCTAGCAGCCCCCCCTCACCACACACACACACTCGCATACCTCTTCCACGTTACCCTCTGGGCTAGGTTGGCACGGTGCTGGCGTGGAGTTCGGCGACGGGGGCCAAATCAAGGGTTTAATCAATACACCAGTCTAGTTAAAGACAGGCCGACCGCCGCTGCCGCCGCCGCCAACACACACCCCCACACACCCTCCCATTTCAACTGCCTCCAGTGCAGCACTCATTAGTGGCCTAACTGGCCTTGCCCCCTGAGCCTCTGTCTTCATTTACTCCATTCTCACATCCATCCCTCTCTGTTTTTTGGCAAGAAGCTTATTTTCATACTTTAAAGAGTACACAACTCGTTTTTTTTGTTTTTTTTCCCAGGTGACGTGACCTCCCGTTTCTCCTCCATCTTGCCTTTTTAATCGCTCACCTCACATCCCCTTCATCTCTCTCTCTCTCTCTCTCTCTCTTACTCTCTCCCTAGCAGTCAGTTGTCAAGTTGTCACTGTCACATGGCTACACACATGTGGCACCGAAATGACACCAGCCTGCTGCGGCGCACCAGTCAAGTCGTACAAATTACCCATGAGGCCAAGGGCCGCACATCTCCCCATTAATTGTTCAGGGAGGTTTGCATATGGCCGCTGGAGTGATGCTCACAGACCACCTTGCTCAAATGGTGTCCGTGTGTAATGTGTGTGTGTGTGTGTGTGTGGCGGGGGTGTGGTGAGAGGGGGTAACACGACAGGTGGGCCTTCATCAGTGTACTGGCAGCTGTGACTGTGGCAGGTTTGTAATGGGTTGTGTGTGTGTGTGTGTGTGTGTGTGTGTGTGTGTGTGTGTGTGTGTGTGTGTGTGTGTTTGCGAGGCATGTGTGGTCACAATTTGTCCGTTGAGGTAAAAATGTTCTGTGTGTGTTTGTCTAAGTATGTGTGTGTTTGCTGGTGTTTTCTGTGTGTGTGTGTGTGTGTGTGTGTGTGTGTGTGTGTGTGTGTATGTGTGTGTTTGCTCAGGCCTGGCGCTGGCTGAACTGCCTAACTAACTGGGAGGGGAGCAGGTGACAGTTACACTGAGGGAATGAACCAAGATTGCAAAAACGGCCCGATTAAAAATCTGAGAAATGGAAAAGTGGGGGAATCCAAACTCATTTCGTCTCCGACTGTCATTCTGGCTGTATCTGCCCCATAGGTGTGTTCATAAATAGACGCGAGCAGGAGAGGAATGGAACTGAAAAGAGAGAGACGAGAAGCGAGAGGCCAGTTGGTTGGCACATTAACTGTGTTAGAAAGCAATCCAACAGTCAAACTTTCGCCACTTCTCGAGTGTTTGCACGTCTTAGCATTCCTCTGCTGTGCTGCTGTCGCAGACTCACACGTTTCCCCGTGTGAAAATACATCAGACCGGCAACACGTCATCCAGGGCGGGCTCTCGTGACCACGCCCCCCTTTTGGGAGAAAACAATCCAATGTCCCTCAAAGTCGGCAACGGAGTAACCAGAAGAAGTTGAAACGTGTCTCCAAACTTCTACTTTAAACAAACCGGTAATAGTAATAACGCTATGCTGAAGAGTTGCTGTGTAGTTGGTTGCAGGGATGCACCGATACCGATACCAGTATCGGGTATCAGGTATCGGGTCCGATACTGTGCTTACGTACTCTTACTCGTAAACCGGCACCGATACCACTTTACGACAGTGTGACTTAAAACTCCTGTCACCATCTGTCGGGTCCTATTGCACGCGCTCACGCTCCACCTCCCCGACAGTGCGGGCGAGACGGGCTGGTGGTGCGCCCAACCCCGCGGGGCCGGGAAAATTACAATCCAAACAATCGTCAAATTGAAGTCTATGGGATCTTCAGTTTTCTTTCCCCTAAAAGGGGGCGCGGCCTTGACTTTGTGTGAAATATCTACCGTATCTGCCGGTCTGATGTATAGTTTATTTATCTGTTAAAGACATTTATAAACCCAAACCAATGTTTAGGAAATAATCTTTGAAATAATATTTCACTCACTCATACACACTCTATTTTGTTATCAACCAACACTAGTATCTACACCAATGGAAAAGTACACTTGTAATAACCCTGATATATCATTATTATTTAAGATAAATATTTACTCATAAAATGAAGAAAAAAGAGCTAAAAAATGTATCTTTTTTTTATTCAAAAAGATACATGTCAATATGTAGTTATAGCCAGTTTTCCGTTGTCTGAGTTTCAACACAGCTTTGAGCTTACAGTAGAATAGGTGGAGAGCCTAATAATTGCTGTCAGTTGGTGTGGTGGAGTTGTGGTTTAACTGGCTGTTCGACGTACTGTAGTAACACCAAGATGGGTAACCACATACAGCACAAGCATCGTGAAAGTGTGTGTGTGTGTGTGTGTGTGTGTGTGTGTGTGTGTGTATGTGTGCATGTAAGAGAGTGTGTCTTACCTCTCCTCCATTCACATACTCCATGACGAAACAGAGGCGGTCTTTAGTCTGGAATGAATACTTCAATGACTGAAATGAGAAACACACACACAAACATCATTTATAGAGCTGAACTGATTCCATTTCCTCCACTGTGCAGTCCGTGTTTATTGCGTCTGCTGCTTTGTTTATTTAGTAAATGTTTTGCCCTTGTGTTGCCAGATGTATTAAATCTTTACAGTATATGGTGTACTCAAATGATCCCACAGTGCGATGGGGGAAGTAATGTACAAGGGATCGGCACTGATCAAGTACTAATTATCATGATGCATTTACTGACACACTGGCTTTCTCTTTTATTTCAGTACAAAGCTGACTAGCATCAAATATTGTTTCTTGATTTTGCCAAATAATTAGGGCTGTCAAAGTTAACGCAATAATGATGCGTTCATTTCTTTAGCACATTAACGCAACTTGTGATTTTTAAGTTTTAAAGCCAGAGTGAAGATACTGGTATTATATGAAACTAGAAAAGCCTGATGGATCTATTGTTACCGACCATGTCATACTAGCTTATCATGAAGATATTGACATAACACTCCAAATTTGCGCTAAATTTTGGCGAGGAAAAACTGGCAATTGGCCATTTTCAAAGTTTTCCCTTGACCTCTGACCTCAAGATGTGTGAATGTAAATGTGTTCTATGGGTACCCACGAGTCTCCCCTTTACAGACATGCCCACTTTATGATAATCACATGCAGTTTGGGGGCAAGTCATAGTCAAGTCAGCACACTGACACACATTTGCATAAAGAAATCATATTTGCCCACTTCCATGTTGATTATTAAATACTTGACAAATCTCCCCTTAAGGTACATTTTGAACAGATAAAAAAATGTGTTATTAATTATTTCGCGATAAACTATGCACAATCACTGATTAAATATTTTTATCGACGGACAGCCCGAATTTTTACTAATCGAGTGCTAATTATCATGATGCGTTTACTGACACAACAGCTTTCTCTTTTATTTCTGCACAGAGTTGACAAGCATCCAATATTGTTTCTTGATTTTTACCAAATAATACATTATGTATTCGACTTCTACATGCACTCCCGATACAAAACACAGTGAAGTGAGTGAGTGAACAATTTTGCACGCAGCGAGAAGCTGCGGTCCAATTTCGAGCTAAAACAGCAGGGGCGGCTAAATGTGATCATTCGTGGCTTCAAACTGCTCATGCCTGTATTTGCTTATACATAGCAAATAGGTGTGTGTGTGTGTTTTCTTTCGAGGGAGAAAGCTGCTAAACAAAAGAACAGTTGGTAGGAGTCTCTTTGTGGCTGCAGGTGTGACAGGGGTAAACTCAGATGTGAACTGTAATTTCTCTCATGACAGTGTGTGTGTGTGTGTGTGTGTGTGTGTGTGTGTGTGTGTGTGTGTGTGTGTGTGTGTGTGTGCGTTTCCAGGGAGTGCGATAGAAAGGAGCAGCGGCTTATGTGTGTGTTTGTGTACATCAAAGACGGAGCATAAAGCTAACAGATGCGGTCGTTAATTTACAACAATTTGGTGTCTAACTCGTAATTAGCCTCGAGAGACTCAGGTACGTATAGGATCAATATGCTGTCTGCGTACGCGACATGCGCCCTTACAGATGTCGGTACGTTTGTACGTGCACATATGTCTGAATCTTTGTGTCTATGAGGTACTTACAGTGAGAAAGGGGTGTCTGGTGTTTTTCAGCACTCTGCTCTCTGTGAGTGTGTGAGCCACTTCATCCTGCACAGATAAACGGTAAAAAGAAACCAGTTGAAGGGCACTCCATGAAACGCATTAAAAACATCAGATACAGACATCTGTCCTCAAAATTAAAAGTAGTCAGAATAAAAGGCTTTAGTGCCACCAACTTTAGTTTCATTTAAACTACAGTAAAAAGGATGAACAGTCTGCCAGACTAACCTTGGCTATGATGACTTCTTTTTTAAGGATTTTCATGGCGTAGTATTTCCCGCTGGCCTTTTCTCGGACAAGTATCACCTTCCCGAATGTTCCCTTTCCCAGCAGCTTCAGGTAGTCAAAGTCGCTCATTGTCTTGAGGAGGGAAACGCAGAATGTCAGCAGTTCATCTATGCTTCAAGTTGAATAGTTGATATGTTACGGCCTTTGGATGTTTTGATGTCCAACTGGCAGTATAGAGCAGTGTATCGTTTGAGACATTTCAATGCTATTTTCAATAATACAATACCTGAGACTGAGTCAGTGTTCGTTTTGGCAGCTATTTTAGATTTAGTCTTAGGCTTAAGACGGAAATGCTTATTAATTTTAGTCACATTTTAGTCATATTCATCCTACCCAGTTTTAGTCTAGTTTAAGTCAACAACAACTCAAAACACTTTAGTCCAGTTTTAGTCACCAAAGCGTCATTGTGTTGTAATGTTGGTGCCGTCTCACAATCGTCTTGTTTTAAGACCTTTGCACACCAAGTCTGTATTTTTTCGTCCAAAATTGTCGCACGTTACAAAATAAATACAACCAACTTTCCATACTTGATAGATTTCGATACTTAGTGCTACGGACACATTTCGGTCTGTCTGTACCAAAAAAATAAAGAGTTTTAATACCCTGCCTGTAGCGACAGAGTGATGATGCGTTTAGTAGTGATGTTAACGGTCCCTCTGGGATGACATTAAGTGATCTTAGCGACCGATACCGATACCAGTATTGGGTCCGATACTGTGCTCATGTACTCGTACTCGCAAAACGGCTCTGATACAACGGCACCGATACCACTTTATAGTGGTGCGCCCGACCCCGTTGGGCCGGGATCCCACCTCAGCCGGCACGCAACGGCCCTCACTTTCATTGCACCACGGGGTTTTGCTTGCACCCTCTGACTCGCGTTAGACTCCTTGGTCCGTGTTTCAAGACGGGTCAGGTGGGTTGCCGACATCGCCGCAGACCCCTGGCGCCTTTTACGTGGGCCGAGCCCCGATCTGGCGGCACGACACGGTCGGGGCGTACTGAGGACAGTCCGCCCCGGTCGAAAGTCGCACCTGGAACAGGGGGCCATACCCAGCAGGGAAAGAGGGCACAGCGAGCCCTTTGTCCATGGTGCGGCGAGGTCCGGGCGGGTAGCGCAGTAAAGCCGCGGCCGCGAGCTACCTTCGCCCCGAGCCTTTCCAAGCCGACCTAGAGCCGGTCGCGGCGCACAACCTTGTATGCCTCACACCCTCCAGCTGGCTGTTAACGAGGGTCTTTTGGCACAGAGAAGTACTCGTATCGGTACAAAAGTTGTATTGCATGATTGCTTTTACTTGCCTTTAATTCGGAAAAAAAAAAGAATTCACACCCTTGTTGTTACAGGGGCTATTTCACAAACCTGTGACTCAGGGGAACATCTCAAGACAATGAACAGCAAACATCACAGCTGGAATCAGTTCTGTATTTTGAATGTGTGAGAATATGTGTCTGTTGTTACCTTGCGTTTGTGGTGTGTGGTGGAGATGTCCATCTCTTCCTCGACCATGTTGTCGATGTTGGAGGTGGGGCTGCTCTGAATCCTCTCCTCCTCTTGTCTCTGCAGCTTGTCAGCCACCATCTGGATGGCCTCTGTCCACTCATCTCTGAGTTTACAACACACAACAAGACAAAGTTTAGGGGAAGCACCAACACCTACTGTATCCAGGCGGCAACCTCTGGGTCTGAAAAGTGAAGCCAATGCTGAGGTGCAAAAAGAAGTGTGATTGTATAGAAGTCTCTGAGAAAATGAGCCTACTTCTCACTTGATTTATTACCTCAGTAAACATTGTAAACATGAGTTTATGGTCTCAATCGCTAGTTCTAAGTCTTCTTCAATACAGCATGATGTTCATTTAGTAAATTACGGTCCCATTTAGAGTCAGATAGACCATAAAGCAGGGGATGCTTTAGGGCGTGGCTACCTTATGATTGACAGGTCGCTTGCGCAGAGTTGTCCGGGGAGTGTCTGTGTTTTCGTCTTACAACTTTAACCCTTCACAGTGTGTAACATTTTTGGTCGCCTAAAAATGTCTTATTCAGCGTTCGGTTGTACTTAGCTCCACACTGTCCTGTCACCTCTGGGTGCAAAAAAACAAGATAACGACAGTCAAATACCAAGATGGCGACAGCCAAAATGCTGAACTCGAGGCTTCAAAACGGCAGCACACAAACCAATGGGTTGACCACGTCCACTTCTTATATACAGTCTATGATTGTTTTTCCATTTCATGTTCTTCCATTTTTGGAAGGTCCAGTTTAGAGTTTGCAACAATGTGTTGGCTGTTTGCCAGAAAACTAATCAGAAACCATCTTGGTAATCCATTACTCATTTTAGTAATTTTTCAAGCAAAACTAACCAAACACTTGCTGGTTCCAGCTTCTCAAATGTGAGGATTTATTTATTTTGGACATATCTGATAATAAACTGAATATCGTTGGGGGAGTAGGACTGATGGCCAAATAAAAACGAGCAATCTGAATACATGACTTTGGGCTCAGAGGAATTGTAACAAGCAATATGCCATTCAATAAGATATATTGCGATTTATTACATTTTTCAAAGTATGCTGTTTGTCAACATCAGTTTGATCTAATAAGATACAGTTTTCACTGTGTTCATCTCAGAGTGTTCATTCAGATAATTGAGGTGAGAGGTCAAGGGGACCCCTTTGAAAATGGTCATGCCAGTTGGTCCTCGCCAAAATTTTGTGTAACTTTGGAGCGTTATTTAGCGTTCTTCCCGACAAGCCTTAGGTTTCCTAGTTTCATATGACCCTTGCTTCAAGACTGAGCCCGCTACAACCTCTGAAAGACAGAATAGCGGCAGATTGTTAAGAGGTTAATAGTTTATATAATAAAAGATCGATACTTGACGTATTGACACAATATTGCTACGCAAAATATTGTGTTACAATGGTTTTTAGTCACATTGTCAAGGCTTTAACTTGAATAAACATCAATCTGATACAGTCTCAGCAGAAATTGAACATTCGAAGGTTAGAAGCGAAGGTATCAAAGGTCAATCCTTTCAGACAGCAATATATTGTACAACTGTTCCTGTTGTTATTGCCTTTATGTCCTGTCTGTGTTGGCCCGGCTTAAAATGCATTGACTGATCTAACAGCACAATGCAAACGTACATACACAGAGTAAGTAGCTCATAATTGAAACCAGCCCAGGTAACAATACATTACACAGGTGTAAAATATTATCCTGGTCACAGATTCTCTGATAGGATGGCGAGTGCACTTATTCAACCAGGTTTTTAAAGGCGCTGAGGTGTTTTCAATTAACATAAACACCTATTTGTTCAACAGAGAGGAAACATGGTCGACTAGAGAATCAACCAAATGAGCAATGATCATGGAGCAGAACTAATGCCTACCAGTCTGTGCATGTGTGTGTGTGTGTGCGTGTGTGTACGCGTGTGTGTGTAAGTGTCTGCGTGTATGTAAATGTAAATGCACACCCATGTATTAGAGGGAACAATGCATTGTTGTTTGCTAACATTGTTCCTCCCCATTGACTTTCCATTAGCGGTGCTGTTCAACATCTGTTGAGAGAAAGTGTGTGAGTTGGATTTTGTGTGTGTGTGTGTGTGTGTGTGTGTGTGTGCGTGTGTGTGTGTGTGTGACCATCATCAGTAGCAGAAGGCCAGCCATGCATCAGAATGTGTAGATACGTTAACTGCATTTAACGATGATGAATATAATGGTTTATAAACGGGGCCTAGCTTCCCTCTGCTCTGATAGAAGAGAAGAGAAGAGAAGAGAAGAGAAGAGAAGAGAAGAGAAGAG
This sequence comes from Sebastes umbrosus, assembly GCF_015220745.1. NCBI lineage: Eukaryota > Metazoa > Chordata > Actinopteri > Perciformes > Sebastidae > Sebastes > Sebastes umbrosus. The sequence continues at coordinate 30,843,687 of NC_051278.1, read as the reverse complement.
AAGAGAAGAGAAGAGAAGAGAAGATAGAGTGAAGGAGGTTAAATAACGCTCCAAACTTACGCTGAATTTTGTCGAGGAAAAACTGGCATGGCCATTTCCAAAGGGGTCCCTTGACTTCTGACCTCTAGATATGTGAATGTAAATGGGTTCTATGGGTACCCACGAGTCTCCCCTTTACATGCCCACGTTATGATAATCACATGCAGTTTGCGGCAAGTCATAGTCAAGTCAGCACACTGACAGCAGCTATGTTATGATTTGAGCATATTGTTTTATGCTAAATGTAGTACCTGTGAGGGTTTCTGGACAATATTTGTCATTATTTTGTGTTGTTAATTGATTTCCAATAATACATATTTACATACATTTGCATAAAGCAGCACATTTGCCCACTCCCATGTTGATAAGAGTATTGAATACTTGACAAATTTCCTTAAGGTACATTTTGAACAGTTAGAAAATGTGCGATTAATCGCGATTATCTATGGACGATCAAGCGATAAATCGTTATGGAATACTTTAATCAACTGACAGCCCTGGTTCTTTATTAATATTTCTGATTTAAAACGTAAAACGAAAAGCAGAAAATGTTGTTTCCTTGGGACTGAACTGGCTTCAGAAAGAATTCTCTTTTGATTTCCCCGACTGATCTCCACTCAAACAGTGTTAATCCTGTGCTACTGTACATGCAAGGGTTACATGTTAGCAGAAAACACTAAAGAGGTGAACCAGAGATGATATTCAAATATTCAGAAATCCTCAGCACTCCGGAGAAAGCAAGTTGGGATTTACGAGTGTGCACTTTCAAACATTACAACACAACACATACCCAGTGTGAGCCAAGAGGAGATCGTAATAATGAAACCTGTTTGACTCCCAAACGATCACCCCTGTGTCTTTTGTTTTGTTTGGAGTTAGAAGCCCATATGTTTCCTTGAGGGATCTCGAAGAACATCCATCTGAACCTAAACAGAGCAGTGTGTGTTTTTAAGATCTGAATCCCTTTCTACTGCAAAAAAAGACTTCTGAGCATACCCTACACACTCCAAAACAAGGGCAAACTCGAGTTACACTCCATCTACAACAATGGAGCACTCAATTTGTGGCACCCGTGATGTGAGTGTGTGTGCATGTAGCTACATGAAAAGCAATGGGAACTCTCTCAAGGTCAGGCAGCAGATAAATGCTCTCTCTCTTGGTTAGAGTGTTTTTTTGTATAATGAGTTTTTTTTTTGCTAATGAGAGATAATGGGCCTGCCTACAGTCGGGCACTATGCCAGCACGTGCCACCCTCTCTGCTCACGGCTGGGGCTGTGGTAGTTGGAGTCCTGCCAGCGCTGGTACAGTACAACAAATACAGTAACACACAGAAGCACAGATACCCAGTTGTGGCACACACACACTTCTTTTCAACCCACTTAAACTTCAATGATGCGCACACACACACACACACACATCTGGAGCTTGCAGTCGCCCACTTGCGTAACGTACACACTTGACTTTATAAAATATTTGATAGAAAGTTATTAGCTTTATGTTAACTCTGAAATGTCTAATTTGATTATCTGGAGGTAAAACTATTATAAAAGCAACAAATAACAGAGACAAAGTTGGACAGACAGCTGCAACACACACACACACATTAAAACACACACAAACTCAAAAGGATGCACAGAAGCATCTGTGGTCTTCTGGGCAAAGCTGTTCATTTTCTGGAGATAAACACCTCAGCTCCTCAGAAAGGAACTGAGCAGCTGGAGAATTTATGCCAACGCTACTTGAAAGGTCTCCTTTCCACTCTGTCTCTCTCACCCTCTCTCTTTCCCCTCACACACACACACACACACACACACACACCAAAGAAAAAAACTCTCTCCAGTACAAACCTCACACATACCTCTGCCCTTGATGATACAGTTCTTTTACCCACATTATATAGATCTTGTTTTTTTTTTTATTTATGTTTAGTCAAATGTCATGGTCATTTAAAAGTTTGTCTTTATTTGACCTGAACAGAATTTGTACATAATCTTTTTTTGTTTTTTAAGTTGAACTGAAACAGAATTAAGTTTGGCAACCCCCCCACCAAAGTGTGATTTTAGAAACATTTGGGTGTTTTAAAGGCTCTGTATGTAAGTTTTTACACGTATAGTATAAACGTGTTTTAATCGTTTTTTATTGCCAATGTGTGAATAGGTTGGCTGAGTTGAGTGACGGCGGGGGTTAACTCCGGAGAGAGTAACGTTATCGACTCCGGCCCAGGAGATCAAAACTACAGTGTCTCCCCTGTTACTAGGATCAACATCTGCCGGGCCTTCGAGTCATGGAGGGACCTTCGTCTGGTAAGCTAACGTTACTGCCAGCATGTGAAATATATAGTGAAATTGTGTTTTAGCTGCTAATGTTGCTAACGTTAATCAACATGATGCCTGTCAATCACGTTCAGTCTCGTGGGTGTCACCTCACTCCGCGTCTACACGTCTCCGTAGTAACAGGACGCTGACTTTCGTTGACTTGACGGCCACAGGTGTCACTGTTAACAAGCAATTTCTGATTCTTCCAGAGAGTCCCTGTACCTGATATGTTTTAACTAGTTTAAATATACATTTTTCATCCAAACTGCTGCTGTGAGATAAACATTAGGCTGTCTACGGTAATATAGGCAGTATGCATTCAATAACCTATCGGTCCAAAAGCTCTAAACTGTGCGTAAAAAGTGAACGTTTCACTTCTGGCTTTAAAGAAAGGTTTTGGCTAAATAATCCTAGTAGCATTTAAATTTGAATCAAGTCAGACTCAGGCTGATATATAAGATTAGAGCTGTCAGACAGATTCAGGGGGACGCTGTTACCATGAAGGAAAACATCCTCGTTGTTCACTGAACACCAACATTGACTGGAGGATGCTCTAAGAACTGAGAGTCTTTAGGGGAACTGACCTCTCGTCAGGCGAGTCCACGTGGAAGGTCCTCTCGATGACGGTGGTCCACTGGAGGCAGCGTATGATGAAGGTGTTTGGCTTCGGCCTCTCCGTCTTCATCAGCTGACATTCTGAAAATGGGCAGCCAGAGGAAAAGTCTTTTTAGTACAATTACAACAATGTTTCTGCGCTGAATAGCACAAAGAGGAGGAAGTAAACAGAACTGGGAAGAGGTAGGAGCTTCTGACTGTACCTAGAATAAGATTCAGATCTGATGAGGTTGCTTTTAGTGACAAGTAGTTAGGACCTGCACTGATGAGCTGATATCAGTCACACCTGCGTCCATGTTAAAAGTAAACCTTTCTGTTTTGGCTTATGAGCAGTTACAATGTATGTGAGTGTGTATGAGGTTTGTTAATGTCTTTTTTGTGGATTGGCGGTTTCATTTTTGTCTTCTTTTGTTTTTCTTATTGTTGCATTTTTTTTGTATTTTATTTATCACATTCTTCGCTGGATTAAAAGAATCAGAGCAAAATCAGGTAACTGCGCCTTGGAAGACATTTTGACATGCTAGACGAGGAAAAGCACCGGTGTAAATAATAACATCTAGCTGCTTTAAGTTTTAGGGTCCTGGTATCGTGCATGCTGGCTCACTGTCACAGCTTACTGCGACACTTGAATAGAACAGAGCCATTGTTAATGGTATTAGCAGGGTTTCACAGTTTCCAGACTCAAATTTCCAGTCCTCTCCGTAGATTTTTCAGTCTATATTTGACTTTGTGACTCGGAGAGGATGCTGTGACAAGATTTTACACAAAGTTTCCATCCAACTTTCTTTTCCCATTTGGAATTGTTAACCAACCAGGCTTTGTATTTGGGATCGTAGAGCCAGCCCTCAGAAAAATTTGCATTTACCCATCGTGGCCGCTCAGTGTACAGCCCTACACAGAAAGTTGGACGACGTTCCACTGCCAAACACCTTGCAGCTGGGGCAAAGCTGTATTGCAGGTTGTGACCAGGCCCGGCACATGTACTTCTGCCCCCCTCTATTAGCAACAGGGACCGACTGGGATAGAAATCCATCCTGGGAATTTGAGATTGAGAGGCCTTTAATGCTCGCGCCCCCTAATTTTGTGGCAGTAGTTTTAACACTTCTACAGTTTTTGTGGTATAAAGAGAATCTGATGATGCTGAAGACCTTCGAGACACTTCATAGTGGATGACACCTCCTCCTCGGTTTGTATAAGCCCCTCGCCACTGCACTGAATCTAAACAAGACCGGCCAGGCAAGCGGAGGTGAG